>NC_089682.1:39044436-39063436 GCF_031753505.1 Anomalospiza imberbis
TTTGCATTTTATATATAATATATATATGTCATAATATATAATTATTATAACTATATATATTATATAATGTATATTATACAGTTTTTTATATAGTATATCTTATATTTTATTATATAATTACTATTATATAATATATATAAAATATATAGTGTATACATATACTTTATATTTATATATATAGATTATAATTACTATTATTTAATATATATAAAATATATAAAGTGTGTATATATATATATATACACACACACGCATACATACATATATATATATCTCTATATATACATCTAACATTGTCATTTACATGCTAACTTTTCCAGTCTTTCTCTGTCACCTTTTAGATGGGTAAATTATTTGATTCCTCTCCTTGACTCTTCTCTTCGCTTTTCAAAGCTTGCCTTTTTGTATCCCAGGAAAGAGAATGTCACATGATAGAAGAAATTTTCTTTAAAATATTTGTTTAGCTTAAATTTACAGGTAGATTAGTATTTCTAAATTTTATGGAAATTCTAAGAAGTTTCTTATTCTGGACTCATAAAAAAATTGCAACTAAAAATACAAAGCAGGTTTCCAAATGGATTTTTTAAAATAAGAGCTTTTAGGAAACATTAGTTTATACTCCCAGAAATCAAGATTTAGGATCCCAATTGAGCATCAACTGTCCCAGATCTAAGTAGCATAAATATTAGTAAAATCTACTGCTAGCCACATGTGTGTTAATGCTTGAGTGAGACAAGGAAAAACGGCAGGGCAGAGATCTCAGCTTTTGAAAAAAGCATCTGTTTACCAGTGAGTGAGCCCAATTGATCTCACATAGCTTTGTTTAACAAAACTTTAGCCATCTGCCTTCCAGGATGCATTGTCCCTGGTGCACTTCAATACAAACTGTGAATTTTCTCTTGCTGACTCAGTCGCTGTGCTCTTCTGAAGAATTCACAATGAAGTGCATCCATCGCCTGCCATGCAGCTGTAGCTGCTGGGAGGTACAGCAGGAGTGGGGACACTTCTGAGTGTGTCATCGTTAGTGCCCTGGTGCTGTTCCTGGCACTGGTGTTTGCCGCTAGAACAGGCTGGAGTTGCTGCCTGCCCCAGGAGCAAGTTGGAACCTTGTACCTATGACATTACAAAGGCAGCCACTGGGTTTCCAAGTAATTTTGAGTGGGACACCAATATCTCCACAGACATGTTGCCATTATTACCTGACTGACTGTACTTTGAGGCAACATTCCTGCCAAAGGAGGAATTTTGCACCCTCACATTTTACACCCTCTTTTTCATTTCCCTCATTATATTATTTACTAAAAAAATAATGTTGCTTCTACTAAATATATTGGAAGGTGGGGAAAAGTTATTTGGAGATCTTAAGAAAGATGTCCAAAGTTCAGGGAAGTGAGTCCTTCATCTTTACTAGAACTCACAGAAATGTGGGGAACAAAACAGTTTACTGATGACACTGAGAGGTGCCGTGGACTCTCTTGAGGGATAAAAAGCCTTGCAGAAGGGTCCAGACAGATAGGAGCAAGGGGCAATGATTAATGGGATGAAATTTAACAAGCCCAAAGCTAGATTCTTCACCCATGGTGGGGTAACATCAGATGAAAAATATAAACTGGGAGAGGGGTGGCTGGAAAGCAGCTCTGAAGAAAGAGATCTGGCACTGCTGGTCAAAAAAACATAACCTGGAGTGCATCAAACAGAATAACCAGACTGTCAAGACAGGTGATTATCCCACTGTGTTCATTATTGCTGTGGCTTCACCTGAGTGCTGTGTGCAGTTCTGAGCCCACAATTTAAGCAGGATATGAGACTCCTGGAATCCGTTCAGAGTATGACAAAAAAGCTGTGATAGGGCTGGAAGGAATGTCCTGTGAAGAGCTGCTGAGGATTTTGGGTTTGTCAGGTTGAGATAAAAGGAGCCTGAGGGACAGCCTTGTTGCTCTCTACAGGTTTCTGAGGCGGGAGAGTGGGGAAGGAGATGCTGATTTCTCCCTGGGATCTAGAGATAAGATGTGTGGGAGTGATTTGAAGCCATAGCAGGTTCAGACTGGACTTTAGAAAGCATTTCTGTACCAAGAGGTTGAACACTGGAGAGGTGGCCAATGCTCCCAGCCTGTCAGTGTTAAAGAGGCATTTGAGCAGTGCCCTTAAAAACATGGTTCAATTTTTGTTCAGCCTTGATTTGGTCAGGCAGCTGGCCTAGAGGATTGTTAGAGGTCTTTTCCAAATGAAATATTCTGTTTTATTCCTACAGGAAGTCACATAATTGTAGATAGATCTACTGGATTACTGTGTTACTTCTATTTGTGTGATAAAGTATGTATTTTAAATAAAACAGACATTGGCATTAAGACATTAGATCTTAAAAATCAAAAGCTTGATATCATTTCAGTTCTGGTTGAACAATTGAAGTTGGATGAAATAAAGATTAAATGAGCATGACTACATAAAAATTGCTTCTTTTAGGATGGAATGTAAAAATACACAAACAGCTTTAGATAACAAATATAGAAGAAGCAATTTCTTGAAAATATTAGACCATGTTTCCCAATATGGACTAACTACCCATATTTTCTTCTGTAGTATTGAATTAACTTAATTGTCTAATATGAAGCAACATTAGTTTTCATTCCCTGTTACTCATTTGTCCCAGAGACCAGCTCCTGGACTGCATAGGCTATGTTCAATAAGAATAAAAGAGGCTTTTACATTTTCATAGCATCACAAATTATTTCCTGTTTGTGGGCAAAGGACCTAGCTTTAAAATGCCCATGAAAGAATTCTTCCTTTTTCCAGTTACTTTATCTTAAAAATTATAGCTGTTCTGGGTGCAAGCCAGGCCACACTCAGGCTATTGCCTAAAATAGTCAGAAGTAACAGCCAACAGAGTCATTATAGTGAGGTCTGTGCCACTACTTTTAAGAGTGGAGTTTGCTCTTGCATGGATGTTAGAAAAATGTGTGAATACACACAGAGTCTAGGGAAATATTCTGCTCCTAAGGGGCAGTGCACCAAAAATATGATTATATATGAATGGTAAAAAGGAATGAAAATTGTAAATTCCAGGACATGGTTATACAGCATTCTTTAGTTTCCTACACCATGCCTGTGTTCTGTTGGTTTCCCTTTATCAACAGTATCATATGTAGTTATTAAGCAAAATTTCAAATTCTTATTGCTGTTTATATATTCTAAATGCTAATAGGACTGAAGTGATTTCTTCTCCTCCAGAGAATTATCTTCTTCTTTTCATAAGAAAGATAATCTAAAATACATAGAGAGTATTTTACATGTTTATTTTCTGAAATCTCAAATTACAGTATATGCAATAAAAGTTAGGGAGGTCAGACAAAAGCAAAACATCAGTGTGATCCAGTAGCTGTATTTCTTGAGTATTGTTATTTATTTTTCAATTACAAGACACATATACACCAAAATTTCAACACAAAAAGCTTAACATGATATCTCCATTGTAGATATTTTAGTTTCATAGTTAAGTTTCATAGAGAAAACAATTTTGAAATAACTGAAATCCATACATTCTAGCATAAATATGAGAGCACCTTGAAAAGTACATATAGATAGATTTTAGTTACTCAAGAATGCAGAAAGAGTAACATACCTAAAAATGCCAATTTAAGGAAAATAGGATCATGCTGCTATCATTCTTTCTGGATAATGTTTTTTTCTGCTATCTACTGATCTCCCTCTAGTGGAATCCTATAACTCTGCATGAGATGAATCTTGAATTTTATCTCCACAGTTTTTCATGCAACAGATTTGTAACACATGATGCATGTGCTACAAACATCTGTTTTCAGTAATCAAGACAAATTCTGTGAGTTCCTTTAGGGAAAAGCAGTGTATGTAGCAAACACAGAGACTGAAATTACAAAGCCTTGAAGCAGGACCATTAGAGAACAGCTAGGAATGTGACTTGTTTGCTTGCTAAACCTGTTCCTCATGAATTGCAATTTTATTTTTTTTTTTAATTAATTATATTAATATATGGGCTAGATTGCTGTGGTTATGACAACAGTGCAGAAGGCAAAGGGAAAAAACAGAGAAACAGGTGTTTACAGAGAGTTCTTTATCCCTCATCCTTACTGGACCAGCAGACTCTCAAGGGGACAAGGAAGTACAGTATGGCCTCACCTCCCCTAATCTCCACGCCAGCCCCACTCTGTGTTTGGAATGCAGAAGGAGTACATTGCACCCCATAAATCAATGTTATGCCAAACATGCTCTTTCCTTTACACCCCTGTTTTGTGCCTTCAGAGAAGTGCAGTTCCCTGCAGTAGAATGCTCCTGCTGCAGGGTGCTGGGGCTCAGCTGCCCCAGGCTTTCTTTGGGTGCCAGGGAATGGTGTGGTGAGCTGCTCTGGAAGCATCCACTGGTGACTCACACATGTAAATAACAAAATTGCTTCTATACATATTACTTGTGGCAGCCTGAGTCCCAGAGAAGCAAATCTGCATTACAGATACTTCAGATAAATACATAAAAGCTGTTAATAAATACACGTGTGCAATAATTCACTTGTGTATAGCCTCAAATGCGAATTGCCAATCATTCTAAAGAAGACAAAATGGTTGCAAGATAACAGTAGGTTATTCTTCTGATATCAAAAGCATTAATCATATATTTCACAGTGAAGTTACCATTAAAACATAACTTTGATTTATGATAGTGTCAGTGTATTTAATCAAGTGCAAGCAACACAGCACTGTGAGTATTTCTCCTCTTGACCTCATCCAGCTGAGGAAGAATGTGAATGAAATCTGGGCCATTCCACTGATGCAGACTTGGCATTAAAGGAGACTCAAGGGCCCATCTTTGCCCAAATGACTTCTCAAAATTCGAGACAGAGGAAAAAGAGGAGAAAGTCTTAAGTTTGAACCCACATCAAACATTGCAATGATTAATTATAGGCAAGGAAATCATATCACTGGACCCCAAATAAAAGCAGTGTTTTCCTGTTCTAAACTTTGCACTTCCATATACTGAGAAACTATTCCAAAGAGTAGCCAGTTATTACAAACAAAGGTTAGGATGTGCTTTAGGGTGCAAAACAAGTTACCAATCAATCTGGACTTCCCCCTGTACTCAGCTTTGGTGAGGCTGCACCTCAAAACCTGTGTTCAGATTTGGGCTCCTCACTGCTAGAAAGACATTGAGGCGCTGGAGCATCCAGAGAAGGGCAATGGAGCTGGGGAAGGGTCTGGAGCACAAAGCTGGTGAGGAGCATCTGAGGGAGCTGGGGGTGTTTAATTAGAGAAAAGGAGGCTCAGGGAAGGACCTGATTACTTTCTACAACTCCCTGACAGGAGGGTGCAGCCAGGTGGGGCCTGGGCTCTTCTCCCAGGTAGCAAATGACAGGAGAAGAGGAAATGGCCTCAAGTTGTGCCCGGGGAGGTTAAAATTGGCAATTAGGAAAACTTTCTTCACTGAAAGATTGCCAGGCATTAGAACAAGGTGCCCAGGGAAGAGCTAGAATCTCCATCCCTGGAAGTGTTCAAAAGAGACGTCTGGATGTGGCAGCTGAGGTCATGGTTTAATGGTGAGCATGGTGGTCCTGGGCTAACAGTCGGACTCAATGATCTTAGAGGCCTTTTCCAACCTGAACAATTCTATGATTCTATAGACAGCCCTCTGGTGCAGTCCTGTGTTAGATCTGTATGGCTGAACTATAATTCTGCCTTTGGCAGGGGTTTGAACTCTCTTTCAGACTTGCCTTTTTTATCAGTGTAATGGAGCCCTCGAGTTTTTGTAGGATGTGTTACTATGGGCTGCATGTAACCTCCAGGAACTGACACTGGCAGTAGAACAAAACCAAACAGAATGGCTTTGCAAGTGAAAAAGACCAAAGTCCAAGGAGCAAATTTCACAATGGGGTAGAAAAAAGGCGGAAGAAAGATCAGAAACAAATGATGGGAAGAAGGAAAAAACTATGGAGGACGGGTCAGCAGCACTTGCTGCATGTAAAGGAAATGGAGATGAAAATCATGTACAGATCCGTCTGAAAGAAGGGGGAGAGGCCTTTATTTTAAGAGCTAGCAAGCCTTTGCAGTTTCTCCAAATAAACCTTTCCTTTCACTGTCCTCTATTTGATCTTGCTGCTTTATTGACTTCTGTGTGCTGCCAGTAGTTTGAGGTGATTTTGGCAATTGCAATCAGAAGGGTTATAGAGTTGTGGGCATGATGTTATGTCAGCGAGTAGGAAGGAATTGGAAGGATTTTACCTGTCTGTGGCAAAGATAACTAAAACACCTCCTAGGGCACTTTGCCAGTGTATTTCAACTGCACCTTTAAACTGGGCAGCTTTCACTGTTCTCTGTGCCAAATAAAAATTCTCTTGGTTTCTTTTTAGACAGCTTTTGAATCACGGTGAAGCCCAAAGAAAAGTCTCTAATAAGCGTTATTTTTTTCCATTCACCACTAACACAAAAATGTTGAACAGATTGAAGGCAGGGGGATGGGAAAGGAAGAGGGATGAGTGAGGAGGAGTTGCATTGTGCTGAGACCAATTATAGAGGTCTCAGCCCAAAAAAAGACTCTTTCAGAAAGTCTCTAACAAATGAAAACATGAGGCTGTGATAAATCGTAGCACAGCTTTAACAGACATGCATGTCTTGTTCCCCTAAAGGCTATAATAATAGGCAAACTGTAAGGGTTCATATCCCTCCAAGGACTGTAAATTCAATCAGTATTTAAATACTTTGCATCTTCACTGTGTTAGATTATTTTACTAATAATGGATTGGAGTGGCTTTTTATTACAAAAAAAAAAAAAAAAAAAAAAGACCTGCAAAATGATACCACTTTTAAAAATATTCTCATCTTTTTGATACCCTAGAATAGTATTGAGAAAACATGCTTAAAGCTAGGTGCTGGAACAAAAACATAGCATCAGCTGGAAACAGGGCTTGTTCTCTTGAAAATGAATTCATCCACCTCCTTCAGGTTTGAAATTTTAACAGCCTCCTACCACATTCTGGTTGTTCCCTTGTATTCTGCTGTATATTCATGCATCTTTATACTTCCTGAGCATTACACCTCTTTTGCCCCTTTGAACATGTTTATTCAATATGGGTTTTATGTGGCTTATCCCTCCTGAGTATGTTTTCAGAAACCACTACATGGAAAACACTGTAGAACCTCCACTTTTTTCAAGCACAAGAGGGAAAATAAACAGCTGATAATCATTAGGAAGTGGGAACTGAAGGCATATATGACATAAGTGTGTAAGCTAGCTTTCATTAAAAAAAATGTTTAAATGGCTAACTGGAGTGGATAAATCTGTCCTGAAAACTATTTGGTGATACCTATCAGAGATGATCACAACATACAAGATACAATGTGGTGTTTTCTTGACTATATCTCAAGGCAGTTTGGAAGACAGATTATGTCACCACTCAGTTTCTGGTTGCCATTATTCATGCTCTTATTGAATTCCATCTATTTCTGTTCTCATCATTGTTCAAAAATACTGGATTGTGCCACAACAGTTGGGAATCAGTAAGGAGGAGCATGCCAGTTCTAAAAAAGGAAAGATTTTTGCTCTCACAAAAAGGCTTTGTTAATTAGTGCTACACAAGGAGGGAAATGACAAAACTCCATACTTTTCCATTTAAATGTTTGTAAAAGTGATTTTGTTTAAATTTCACTGAGTGTAGCAGGAAATGTTAAAGCTGAAAGAGATCAGACAGAGCATACTAATGTCCTTTGGAGTGGGAGTGAAAGAGGGGAAGATTTTATTTTCTTTCTTTATACGATTTCCATTGAAATCTGTAAACTTTTGAAGCTTGTAAAAGAAGTATTGATTTGACAGCTGCAAAGACAGGACTCTTCTTTTCACGTAGAGAGCCAGCACAACATAAGCAGTCCCAGTAACAAACCCCTGTTCACTGCTGAGCTGGAGACAAGAGGAACAATTCCAGAGCCAGCCCAACACCTACACAAGGTGCCTCTTTGCACATATATTTGGCTCACTATTTTAGAGCACCCTCCCATCAGGATACATCTCACCTAACTTTTGGTATTTAATTGAGGAAAATTGAGGCAATTGAGGCAACCTATTTACTTATTCTCTGCAGGTAATAGTTAAAGATAGTTTCTTCTAGAGCATAAGTGAAATTTGAAATGGATTCTTCACTGGCAATAGACAAAAACTAAAAGATGATTACACTCCTAAGTTGGATTCTTCAGTTACATGCCCAAAATTAGGTGGATTAATCTAGATCTTAGCATATCCATACAAGGACTTGGTGTTGAGTAGCAAGTATACTTTTAATTCACATGCTAGCTCACAGTGCATTCATTTCCTCATATAGACAAGACATAAATCACAAATAACAATGCTGTTTATTAGGATGAATTAGAAAGATTCTGCTGCAGATAATTTCTGGAAACTGTATTACTCCACTATCAAATAACTTTCTATACATAAAAATAATGGGTACAAGGCCTTACTTTTTCTCTATGGAAGCAGTCTTGTCTTAAAATTGAGTTTGAATTTGACTAGTCCTAAGAATGCTTTTTATTTATTAGTGGAAATAATAATATTTATTTTGGCAATCAACATTGATCTAATAAAACACAGATGTGTGAACGTAGCTATATTTGTGTTCATGCAGGTATCTGCAATTTATAGTCACTTAGGGGCTCCCTATATCCACAGAGAGTCACAGGCATTGGCTCCATGGAAAGCAAAGCCACAGAAGCTTTTCTGTTTGGACTTCAGCTTCAGAGAGGGAAATGTGGATGTAGCTTTCATATAACTAATTTCCCTTTCTCTGCCTCTTCACTTTTTTGCTTGTTTCATGAGAATCCAGACTCAATCTCTTGTGGCCAACTAGCTTTTCTTTTTAGGTCAGAAATTAAACTGCTAATATAAAGATTAATTTTCACTGTCGAAGTCTGGAAAATAGATTTTTCCCTTAGCCTTTGCTATCCAAAGCAGTCTCTCCTCCACAAGGTAATTAAACACAATGACATATATCAATCCACCCACTTTATGTCCTGGCAGCTGATGGACATGACCTTGCTCCAGCCACATTCATCCTCCTTTCACCAAATATTTACTTCTGTTCCACTACCCCAGGGCCTGTGACTACAAGTGACAGAAAACCTGCCTGTAGAAATGTCATGCCACTGATGATTTCTACACCTATCACATTTTCTTGTGTTCATTTTCTCCAGACAAATATAAGCTATCCGAGCAGCATAATGGCACTTCAAAGATACTTAACTGCACTTATACTTCTTTGTGACTTTTTATCCCATGTGGAAGCCAAAAAATAGGTGTTTCCCTCCTGTTCTTCAGGTTCATCCAACAGCTTTTGCATGGATTAGATAACCTACACTTACCTGCAAAGTTGAATAATAAATATCATGTTTGTATTGTATATTAGTAGTTTATTGCATTAGATCATGTTTGCATGTTTCCTCTTGTCTTCAAAAACCAACACACTCTGGTTTCCTTTGCCCTGTTTTGTTTTGTTTGAGGTTGTGACTAATTCAATGCTAACATTATTTCTATCTTAGCTGTGTATTTTGGAGTCATCCTTGAAACAGTCAGCAACATTCCATAGGAACATGTTTGGTTCAAAATACCATTAGGAAAAAGTAAATGAGAGCAACTGGCTTGTGCTTGACTTGAGACAACAATTTCCAGGAAAAATCTAATCTGTCAGGCTAGCTGCATAAAGACGTGTTTGAATATTGACCCTGTAGAACTTGTTTTAGCTCTCTGAAAATTCTTGAGCAAAATAGTTTATCTGAGTTTCTACAACAGGACTGAGTTGCTGGTTTTGTATGACCTTCTGGTTCTCAGTAAATGTTTGCCACCAATCAAAACTCCATCATCTGTAAAATCCCATGCATAGTTTATATCTTTTTGCTAAATACCTAAATCTGTATCCCATGACTCTAATATAAACTAGAAGGAAATTTTTACAGCTTTCTATTAATGACATTTTTTTCTTCTTAAACCACATTATTTAATTGACCTCATTGACCATCTTGCGCCGTTATGTGCAAAGTATGCAATGATTTACTAAAATAGGTTGTGAATTTGGCTCGTGACATACAGGTGTAAAGCCAGTGTCTCAGCATGAGTTCTCACCTTGCTGAGAGTCTCAGGAGGCATCAGGATATGTTAAAGCAGGTTTGCTTCACAGCCGAGCTTTCCACATAAAAAGTTAGTGGTGTGTAAATGATTCTAGATAGAGAAAGCCCCAAAGTACTAAAAATAAAGTTAATTTAATGCTTCCAGATTAACTCTCACATGCATTTCTTGTGGAGTCAATCTGATCAGCCTGGTTTTGATTTGGTTATATGAGCAAGTGTCTGTGATTTCTCATGAGACCATAAAGTATATTCATTCACAAAGACACAAGCACCAAGCTAGTGAGCTTTGAAACACACAGCTGCATTTTGGGCTTGCATATGCAAGAATCCCTTGCTTATGGTCCATTTATTATTTAATATGAAGTGCTAATATACATACAAAGAACAACTGTACTTCTTTGTCTTATGCTACTGCTTCAAAAAGCTACTTACTGCAGCTTTTGAATGTGTCCTTTGCCCTGGGTAGCTCATTAACACTTCAACCTTAGTTGCACTGTATCTATTTAATATTAATGCAAAAATTCAGAGTGAAGTAGAAAGGAAAAGGAAAGTGAAGGAGGATAAAAAGGAAACAAAAGGATATTCAGAGACCAATATGGATATATGCACATACAGGTTTCACATGGTGTCTGGATACCTGGAGGGAAGGAGAGAGCAGTAAAACACAAATGTTGACGTAGACTATTGCAGGTGAATTGACAAGTGTAGCCAGTAGATTGATGCAAAGAGAACCCTTCACAGAGCCTAAAGTAAGAATGATTTATACTTTTTATGTCCACATATAGGTAATGTGGTATGCAGGTAATAAAGAAAACATTTTTGTTTGGACAGTGGAAAGCCCTTGGGTTGGTATGTTTATCTATAGGACTCCTTCAATTGCTTTGGGTCATTCATTCCTCTAAAAGTTGTCTCTGATATCGTTCTATGGTTTTAGGGTCTTGCACTGTGCATCTATTTTAATACATAGCATCATTTTTACAATATCTTTCTCAGTCATTGCACAGTTTCATTTGTAGTAGATAATAAACAGCCAAAGGCCCAAATTAAGTAAAATGAACCACTACTATTTTCTAAAAATAGAAATACTAGAAAATGTCTGAAGTATAGATGATTTGTTTATTCTATTCTGAGTTCAGGAATTTCAGTGATTTCAGGAGTTTATTCTTGAATGTTTAAATATGTCAGTGATTTTGATTTGCATTTGCATCCTTCAACAAATCAATAATTTTAATTTTTTTTCTTTTTTCTATCATTCAGTAAATATGCACTGTGTATCTACACCTTATAGTAAGAAGGAGAAAAAGCTCTGAGAGCCCCACTTTAAGTTCATTAAAGATGCATCAGGCTTTATTATCATTCAAAAAAGAGGGAAAGAAAAAGAAAAATGGGTGAAGAGGCCATCCTCTACAGCATGATAGAAGCTAGGCTCATATAAAACAAGCCAAAGAATTAGTTCCTTCACCAAGGAATGACATGAAACTCTAGCCATGGTAGCTGTAAAAACAGTTAAAGGTCTTCTTTGTGCTCATTAACACCACTGTGCTGGCATTCTGTGTTGGCCGCTTTTGGTTCTGCAGAGGCAGTCCTAAAGAAAGTTGTTACCAGCCTATATTCTACAGTTCACAGGCTCTCAAAAAGGACACATTAAAACAGCCAGAATCCCCAGGGCAAGTGGGGAGATTAAGTAGCCCTCTTCCTCGACAGAAGCCCCGGCAGACAAAGCCTGGCATTGTGCATTCAGTACACTATCTCTTTCCAGGACTGAACTTTGCCATTGTCCCGCTGGATCCCGGTTTACAAAGTGTTTGGGGGACTTTGGTAACGCTTCACTGGCACCACCATTGACAGGCATCTGAGTGTGGGAACTGCTCTAAGGGATGGGATGCCCCCAAAATCATTGGCCTATTCTCTTGGTCCCTAAGCCAGTGGCAATGTTTTAGTCTGCGTGTGTGTGTGTGAGGGCAGTGTTATCTGCAGTTTTCTGGGAGTCTCATCATTCACAAGAATACAAAATCAGGCAGGGAAAGCAAATATGGATTATTTGTTTCCCAAAGGATCAGGCCTTTTCAGAAGCTTTAGCTGTTCCACTGTTGTACAGAATCTACCATTGCAAAGACAACAAGGTGTTTTGGAATACTTGTAGAATTTTTTGGGGGAAGCTAAAACCAAACTTTTGGGTTGGGGAAAAAAAAATATTTTTTAGTTATAGCAGTCATGAGGATTCTTTATCTACCCTGTTTATTTCTATTTTCTTTTGTGCTGAATTTTTTCAGATTTATTTTAAATTAATTTGAATGAGGATTAATAAGAGATCTCATCTGGTGCTTCAGCTCATTCCTTTGGATATGCTGGCTTTGATTGAAGACTTGAAAAGGACCTGGTACAAGAAAAACAAACTTCCTGGAAAGACCAAATTTGGAAAGAAAACTTCAGCTGAATCTTATATTTCATTTTCAGCTTCTTTTATATTAAAAACAGACTTAACAGATTTTTTTTTGCCAGACTCCACAAATGTTAGCATGGATGCCTGGAAAATGAAAGAGGCTCATTCTGAGTAAAAGTATGTTTAGAAGTAAAGTTTTGCTGAGGGGCACGAATTTTCCCCTTCCTACAACTGCTTTCCTGCAGCAGCTGAGGGTACAGAAACATGAGCCAAGGTAGTGAAATTCAGAAGGTGCAGAACATGGTTCCTGGGAGGAGAGGTGAACAGTAGGAATTCTGATGGAGGCAAAGGGAGTGGACATCAGCTTCCCTTTCTGAGGGAGGTAAAAAAACTAAAGTAGAAAGGACATGCTGGTAGAAGACCAGGTACTGTGTGGAAGGTTTGGCAGGAAACTGGAACTCACGGTGGGAGATGTCTTTCAGTTCCCCACACTTGCCTGGCACATTCAAATCTGTAAATCTGTGCACTGGTAGTATTGGATCTAAACTGAAGAGAAACTGTGGGTTAGCATGGCTTGTGTTTAGACTATTGTGGATGAAAAAAAGACTGTGTGTTGACACAGGGATGTAGATTTTTACTGTGAAGAACACTGTGATCACTGTCTTGCTAAATGAGATTCATATTCATGACTGACAAATGATGGGGGAAAAAGGAAACTGTGATAGGATTTTACATACTTGATGACTGTGAAGACAAATTATGAGATGCCATATTTGTCTTTGATAATGGATTCCCTGAGATGAAAGAAAAGCAGAAACTCTGTATACCTGGACTTGGGTACTTTTTTTTTTTTTCATTCAATATAACCAAAAATTAAAGTACACTGCAGAAGACTGAAATTAGTATAAATATTAGTAAGTTGAATAAGAAAACCAAAGGGTGATGCTGAAGAGTGAACTATAGAAATATTGAAGCTGAAGTAAAGTAACAGCATAGTCATCTTTCCAAAACTTGTCTTTGCTCTGTCCTAGATTACTTTTTTCCCTAACCATCCTTGTGTAAGAATATGATGTATGAGAAGATTTGGAGATATCATAAATAGAGAAGGATATCAGAAGAACATTTAGAGAAATTGGTATTGACCACAAGCACTACCAAAACTGAAGTGAGACTGAGTATGTGAAGAACAAGTCATAAACTAGAGGGCTTAGATTATCTACCACAAATTTGAGAATTCACAATTTTGAAATGATAAAGGAAAAACACCTGAGTGTACATATCAATCACAAAATGACAACTGGTAAACAGTGATGCAGAAACAAAGTTGAGGAAGAAGGTTTGTTCCCAAAAGCATACATCAGAGAAAGAGAAGGTAATGATCAAACATAAAGATGATGGCACAATGCTAAGAAGGCATAAAATGGCTAAAAATAGACTTTTAAATTAGGAAAATGCATCTGTGCATCAGAGGAGTAAAATTCTGGCACAGCCTTCCTACAGGGATAGCTGGTGCAAAATCAAATTCTTTGGCAGGAAAGTTAATGTGTGAAATGGGAATTAATGTTTAGTAAAACAATTTTTTTCCTTTTAAATAATGATTTATCAAAATCAGAACATACCAGACAAGTGAAAAAAAAATCTAAAGAGGGTAAAAAGATAAAAATACAGTGATTTAATAGGTGAAGGATTGAGATATTTAAGTTTTCCTTTTTTAAATGCTTCTCGTGGAACTGATTGTGTACATTAGCAGTAAAGCAAAAATTTAAAGAACATCCTCTACAGCCACCAAATACTTCAGTCTTTGCCTCTTCTTTTATATATTTTCCTGAACACTAAAAAAAGAGAGTTGCAAGTTCCCTTTGAAGCCATAAGTGCAATTTCCACACACCTCTACTAATCCTGCTCCAAGCAGCAGGTTTGTCGATGGCCATTCTTCCAGAAGCGGGCAGAGCAGGGGGACTACCATTTGGCCTCAGTCCAGCTTGCCACAGATTCCCAAATGAATAGATGCTGTGGAATTTGGGAAAAAGTAGTGCATGGCTATTAAGAGGCAGCAATGCACTGAAGAGCAGTAGTTGACTGCCTGCTCTGGGGGAGAACTGGCTCAAAGCAGCCATTTTAAGGCAGGTGGTGTTGCTGTGGACACAAGGAAAGCCCCCAGTTGAATGCTTGCTGCAGTATATCCTGAATCAAAGGCTCTGTTATAAGGCTCCCCAGGGATCCAGCCATTATATCCATGGTCTTAGCAAATTTTGAGTCTGTAACTCCTGTGTAAACTCATAAATACAGGGCAATAATACAAATTCTGTAAATTATCAATAAGCTGTTCTTCAGAAATATTATTTATTAGTATAACATAGTGGTACAAAAAATAACCTGGTCCTCTTCTGTACATACTCTGTCTTCTTTTGTACATGTTCTTGTGAGGGTATATTTATTTATAGGCTCATAAATAGAAGCTTAAACTAGTATTAATTAGAAAATATGTCACCTCTGATCTTGAAACTAATTGGTTTGTATGGACTTTGTTAAATTTGCATAATTTCCTCAGCACACTATCTTTAGTGTTCTTTCATTTTAAAGGGAAAATGTCTTTATATCAATACCAAATGGAGAGTTTTAAAAAATAAGCCTTCCAGTGATTATAGGTTAGGTGTAGCATTTCATCCTGTAGTAAATGGATATATTTCTGTCACGTATGTTGAGACCTGGAATTCAGTCAGAGGCAGAAAATGGTATTCATAGGCATGGAACCTTGTTAAATAAGCGTTACATTTGCTTTACCCCTTCCGCACTGGGGATGTTACAGCAAAATGTAGATTCTAGCAAGTCCTTACTCCTCATGGCAATTACCAGGGAAAACCTGACTGGAGAGCCTGTTTTATCCTACACTAACTCCCTGGCTGGGTTTCCCCACACCAGATGAGAGGAAATCTCAGCTCCCTCCGTTACAGCTGCCTAAATCTTTCATACGCAGAATCTAAGAAAATAACCAACCAAACTCTAACAAAATAAGCCATTGGTTGCATTCGCACTATTTCTCAGTAGCCTGCAGCTGGTGCCAAATTAGTTTTTTTACGCAATTGGTAATCTCAGACCTCCTGGTTTTGGCAAGCAGTAGAACTTAGAAGTCCTGCTTAACAGTGGCACTTTTCATTTAAAGTAGCTTTAGAAGAACTAGGACTCTAAAACCTGAGGTTTAGGAAGAAAAAAAAATACATAGCCCCAAATTCTCTGCTGCTTTTTATCACTTGAAAGTGTATGGATGTGTTCTGGCACACATAAAAGGGTGTGTATTTTCTTTCTAGGACTTGCCACAAAATGGTGTTACAAATACATAATTCTGTTCCACATGGATGCTTGAGGGAAGTTATGCAACAGCACACCCATTTCCTCTCCAAGGAAATGGAGTGACACATGTGACATTGCTTGTCAGCCCATGAAAACTTTGGGGTTAGCTCTGCTCTTAATACCAGCTACTATGAAGTCTATACACAAGAAATAAGAGGCCCGGAGCTGTTGAACAGCTCTCCTGTGTCTTGTTAGCTCAAATGTGAAATATTGCTCTCATTCACTGAATATGAGCCGTATGACCTGTTGTCACACGGTCCTACTATGAACATTCACTGGTTTACCTGAAGGAATAAAACATATATTAACATATAGTTTTGTAAGTAGACTGTTAGATTTGTATGCAAATTGCAATTCCACTTTATATATGTAGATGCTGGCATAAAATTCAATTGGAGTTTACCTCCTTAAACTGTGATCTCTCAGGGTTAATCCCAGACCATAAAACATCCTTTTTTTACCATTTGACACAATGTATTAAGCCACCAGGAAAAATTCTTTTTACTTATACAACCTACGCACTTCACTGAGATAGTCAAAAAAACAGATTAAGAAACTGCAGAAAATAAATTAGTTAAACAAGAAATATTACCACTGGAATTTTGAATTATGAATAGAAAGTGTAAAGGATCACTGTACCAAAAGAAGCAAAACCAGCAAATTCCTTCTTTAGTTTCAATTCCTGTTAGGTGGAGGAAAAAAATGCAAATCTGGGCTATAAACAGTGCAAAGAAAGTGCTCACACACACACCTCTGCTCTAAGGATAAATATTAGACAGGGCTTGGTTAAAAAAGGCCAAAATGCCATGAATTTGGAATTAAATTACATTGACATCACCTGAAATCAGCACACTTAAAGTGAAAATGTTATGCAGGAATATAACCAAGAAGAAATTGGATGGAGACATAAAAGTACAGGTGCTTTGGATGTCTGCTCTTGGCTAAAAGGTGAACAGTATTGCTCAGAATGCAGGGCTCGATGGCAAGTTTAGGAGAGTTTTTAAATCTCATGTAATCTGGTGAAATTTAACAAAGCAGCAACAAATCTCAGCATAAAGAAGGTGAGAGTGAAAAGATTGAATACTTATTTTATTCATGCAATGCCTTATATTTCAGGTTGATGAGAAGTTAGGCTTGGCACAAATCTCCTAGAAACAAGAGAATGAAATCAAAATGTCTTGATTTTTGTTTTGCCATGGCAAAACAGAAATCATGTGACATAATAATTAATAACCCCAAAGAAGCATTGCATAAGATAACACACAATAGCTGAAAAGTAGCTCTGTGACAGATTTGTCACTGTGCTAGAACATATGCATGATGCTGTGATAAACACTGGAAAAGGCACTTGTTAAAACAGCCCTTATCCCTAAGGAATTTACAGCCTGGGAGACAGGGAGAGATAAGATAAAATGCACCTGGTAACCAAGAAGTGATGCTATTTACATTTTTCTTTTCTGTTTGCTTTCTTTTCTCAATGTTTCACCCTCTGTTTTATAATGAGGTGCTGGACTGGTTGATGTGACACTTGTGAGTCTCTACAAAGAATTTGATTGAAGAACAACTGGTGGCTGGCACTGGGCTTGGGAAATCATATTTCACGAGATAGGCAGCCAAGAGGAAAGTAGAAAGACAGTGGTGATTGGAGACAATTCTTAGGGCTTGGTCCCTGTCAAATACTGAACATTTTGAATCCTGTCAAAGAAAATAAGGAGGGGAGTATTATTTAGAAAGGGATAGGAACTTCTGTATGCTCAGAAGATGAGAGGTTTTTTTCTATTCAGATATTTAATGCATAAGCCAGTCCTCCTCTCAACAGTGCAGCCTTTTGATGAACAGTAACTGTCATAACACTGGAATAAGAACTCAAGTGGTGCTGCTACTAAAGATTTTCATTTGCCTTGATAGCATCCAGACTAGATATGAGGCTGTGTTTAAGTTTCCAAATGTCATTAGGTTTCTCAGGGTTAATGCTATGCTGCTAGACTTACTGAAGCCATTATAATCCTTTCCACTTTCTCATTACAGCATGGCTGTCACTTTTTCTCAGCTTCTGCATCTACCTGTTCCCTGGTTTCCTTCAATATATTCTAACTGAACTCTCTTCAGCATTACTTCTCCAATTTCCCCTCCCTCACTTTCCCCCTTATCTCCTTCTGGTAGCATAATATCACATGAAATTCATGGTCAAGTTTTCGGAATCCTTTTTCCCTCTCCTACCCCCTTCTCTCAGTGAGCACTTTGTATGGCCCTACCTTGAGACATCAACCAAGTCACACTGTATCTTTTCGATTGTGTTCTTTGCCACTTGCAAACACTTTTATTAGTCTCAACTTGATTATCTTTCCATTCTGAAAATAATTTAGTTGGTGATACTTAAAACAGCAGGGTTACAGCTCAGTGGAAATACCTCACATGAACTTCTGTGTTTTCAGTGAAAAAAATTTGATTTTTTCACCTGAATAAATATGAATCCTGGTGTCCTCCCCCAGTTTAAAACTGTGTTTCCCAATGAGAAATGAAAATCATATCTTTGGTTCTTTTGCTTCTCCTGCTAACAGCCTATTCCCACAAGAAGTTTGAATATATAGCACAGGTCACAATCTTGCACTGAATACTTAAAAACTGAATATGGGAATATACAGCAATTGTTAAGTGGGTGAGGCTGTGGTACCCACCTCAAAAATATTTACTGTATAGATCAAGTGTACTCTGCACAGTCTAATAAAAACATTATTTTTGGGTTGGTTACTGCAGCACAGTAGGTGGCAATGATTATGGATTAATTCAATTCAATGAATGTTATCCAGATGCACTATAGCTTTTACAGTATATATTTATGATAGTTCTGAAAAGGTTTAATATCTATACCAATCTAAAAACTCTTAAACATGCCCCCAAACACGATTAGCAGTAATTTATTTGAACAGAACATGAACAGATAAGCACCTCAATTGACACACTCAAAGTAAAAAAAGAATTTGATTAATATAAAGCACCTGTATGGTTTAAATAATTTTAAAGATGGCATCTGTTTTCTTATGAGATTCAATCTATGTAATATCAGTATTTTATCTCTAGCCGGTGTGTCTAATAATCTCAAAACTAATAAAAAGAAGTATACAAAGGAATGGATCCG
>NC_089682.1:46503636-46743636 GCF_031753505.1 Anomalospiza imberbis
CAGCATTTTGCCTATTTTACCCAGGGACTGTGTGATTTGCCCAAGACTATATTAGGATTCAGTGTTGGAGAGCTGGTTGAGTGGCATTTAATTAGTGTACAATACTGATCCCTGCAGCACTCCTAGTTCAGAAGGCTATAATGCAGTAGTACCATAAATTGACTGAAGTCGTGTGAAGAAAGAAAAAAACCAATCATCTCCCCATTTTCTATTCCTGTAAACATGTAGAATAATGATAAATACTGTATATGACAACTGTACTGTTATAAACCAACAGGTGCTTTAATATAAATGATCTAATTCACACAGTGCAAGTCCCTGATGGATTAAATATAAAACTGGGTGGATAGAGCCATCTACACAGTATGCTTAGCCAGTTCCCCAGCCTATTCATAAACACAGAACATTTTATTTATACAGTACCTTCCTCATCAGCATTAGTTTCAAAGGCTGCAGCTCAAAGTCACCAGAGCCCTCATCTCTCCCACAGCTGAAAGTGCAACTTTCCAGCAGGCTCCCAGGTTCACACACATCTCCACATACCTGCTCTGTGGCTGGAGGAGGAGAAGGTTTCATCTCTACTTGCAGCCTTTTTTTCCCCCGACTCTCCCAGCAGCCTTTCCAGCTCAAGCCAAGGCAGAGTTTCCTTGGGGAAGTCATACCTCTGTTGCATGCCAGCTGACTAAAACTTTGTAAGTACTAAGAAAAGTTTGAAGTCACAGGGAAAAAAAAATACTCCCCATAGACTAGTCCTTGAATTCATTCCTTTGAAGTCATAAGCTCTTATATATTTCCAGACTCCCCAGACTACATAAATACATACATCCGTAATGCTTTTAAAATGTGTGTCCTCTGTGCTTCTCTTTATTCTCCATTTTGTTCATTCAGCCTTGGCTTATTTCCTGCAGTTTCTCAGCTGGTAATTATGCTCCTCTCGTATTGACACATGAAACAGTCTGTGAATACCACAAAAAAAATCCCCTCCACAGGCTTGGGACACATGCTTGTCTCTGAAGTCATCCATGCCTGTCCCACAGCTGTCAGCCTGGAGATTCTCAGGGTTGGGGTACATTAGGGGTACTGAGCTGGCTGTAATCCTTATGTTTCAAGTCCATGCAGGATGGGGTGTGTAGGAAAATCGTGTATGGGAGTAGGGCAAGCACATCATGTTTGGTGTCCCAACAGGTCATTTGTGTATTCATGACAAAGCAGTGGGATGGGCAAACACAGCCCTGGGGGAAAGGATAAATTCAATTTAATGCTTGAATGGGTGATAACGTAAATAACTTCTAAGAAGGGCTGTGGGATGAATTTTACTTTCTTTACCTTGGGTGTTGTTATAGATGAGTAATGTAATAGTTGGCTCTCACACTTAAGAGACAGAGATATGTGGATGTATAGTGATGTTATTGTAATATGTCCCCCCATAGTCCTCTTTCCCCTCCCCCTTGTAATATCCTTCATAGTCAGGGCATTCAGAGAAGGCCAGCTTATTACCAAGAGGCACAGTGTAACAACACCTGACCTCCAGTCAAGATATAAGAAGGTAATCTGCACCAATGGATGGCAGAGAAGGGGCTGACTGACAAAATTTTGGGAAGGACTAAGGATATAAAAGTCAGAGCATCCATTTTGTAGAGGAGCACATGGCTGATAGTCACAGGGGCTCTCAGTGCTGTAATTTTTCCTTATTCAGTCCATTGCTGTATTTTTTGTTAAGGTTTAAGAAACCTTTTAAAATTTTAAAAGTGAAGGCGTTTCTCACAGTGTGAAGCTCCCTTTTATTTCAGATGTAATGCTGTTGTGTAAGTTGGTGGGGGACATGCACATTGTCTATGTTGCATACACTTGCCTGGATATCTGGGCATGCAAACACATGCCTAGATATCTGGGCAGGTGTTCACTGGCTCTGCATGTTTGTTTGCAGCACTTTAAACCTCTGACAGGGTTTTGCCAGCTCTTCAGTGGATGTCTTAGGACCAAACAGAGTGTTGGCTTCACCAGCCAGGCTAGGACCTCCCCTGGGCCACCCAGCTGGGGAGCTCCCACAGGCACCAGGGATCAAAGAAAACATTCCAGGGACCACTGCAGACTTCCCACCTTCTCCCCTACATGCACGGGGAACATCTCAGCTGAGTGATCTCCCTAAGAGGAGAGGTCTTCCTTCAGCATAATGTGTTTTATCCCCTTTTCACTTAGATATGCAACAATGGTGAATGGGAATGCAGGGACGGGGTAACAGACACAGAACTCTCAGGAGTGGACAGGGGGCGTGGTTACTGGAGTGATGAGGGGAAGCCCCAATGGTAATTGACCCGGAGCGGACCACTGCGGGGGGAACAGGGGTGTACAAAGGGTACACAGAACTGGCTAACTAACATATATCAGAACCCCTAATCTGAACCCAACCCCGGGATGCAACAGTCTAGCTGCATATGCATTGTTGTTTTTACTACTATAACAGTTATGGACCAAAACTCAACTCATAGCTTATCGGTTTCTTGGCCTGACATTGGGCCCCTCCCTGGGGGTTCCCCTGTCAAGGGGAAACCCTCCTGGAGTGGTTCTGTGTCAGAAAAAGGAAACGCACAGGACTTTTTTGGTCTTCAGCTTCTTGTTTATTGTTATCTTATCTAAAGTTTTGCACGCCATCTATACCAGACTCTGCGTGCTGGAAAAGCACCACAAAAATGGCTAACAATCTCTTTTTAACAATCCAATTAAGACATGACACCTGGATTATTTTCCCTTTTAACCCAGTAAATGATCCCTCAAAGCCCGCAGTGCAGACTTTTCTGCCCAATTACAAGACATCACTCAAACCCATGAAGAAAAAGGAAGAAGAAGGCGAAGAAGAACAACTTGCCTCTGCCTTAAAACCTCCATCTTGTTCCAATCTACAACATACTAGAAATCCCAAAACCTAAATTTCTCACCCAAGTGACATGCCATACTACTCTCTATAATCGATTTCACACTTTTATGGACTCTAGTCTATCTTGAAGTCTTCGAAGATTTCTCCATGAATGAGGGTCAAAGTCAGTGCTTCTCTGGGGATCAGGACCCCTCAGAGCAGACAGAGAAATATTCCCTGTGCCCTGGGTTCCCACAATAGCCCACAACAGCTTATTTGGATGGATTGACAAAGGGAATTCACCAAGGAAAAAGCATATATTTTATCCCCTCCTGTCACCACAGCAGGACAACCTGATGGCAAACTTGATGTCACAGTAGCCAAGCCTAGAGGATCACTGTGGACCTGCTGCTTAGAGGTGGAGATCCAGTTGTATTTCCCAGGTGGTGCATGGCTAGCTTATAGAAAAACAGTCCATCACAGAAAGGATAGGAACTCTCCCAACATGAAATTTTGGACTACATGGAAGCAGCAGGAATAATTCCCACATATCCTGCTGTTGTTAGACTCCATCTCTGGTGTGTGGGCAGCAGAAACTTGGGTCAGCCTATGGTTTATTCCCAATGACACCTAAGTGCAGATGGCTTTTCCAGTTACATCTCTCCCACTAAATATATCTCTCCCAGGGAGTGATCCCTGGCCTAATCCACACAAACCTCGCCCTTCTCTAGGGGAAGTTGGACATGTCCAGGTGCGTAACACTCAGTTATCTACCTCTGGATGGTAATCCCACTACCCTGAGATCGTTGTTTCACTTTCTTTTAGAGTGCCCTGAGTAAGGTGGGGACAGTGTGCAAAGCTGCCCTAGAACAGTGTAGGAGGACTGTGCAGAGCAGAAGCAGCCAACCTGATCCAGGCCCTGAAGAAAACCCGAGGACTACACCCAGCTTGGAAGGAACAATCTGGTTTGGTGGGGAAGGGTGCCCACAAGAGACCTAACCCTCAATGTGATTGATGTGAAGAGCTGGGTTATCTGACAGCATTGATGTACCCATGCATACCCCATGAAAGATACTGAGGACACTAGGAGGGACACCACACCCTACAGACTTGTAGGATCTTGCCTCCAAAACTGCTTGGAAGCACCAGTCCTACAATAATTTCTGCTGGTACCTGCCATGCACAAATCCTACATTCTTCTCTACTAGGGCAGCAGGATGTGGCAACTGGCAAACGCCACTTCAAAACAAAAAGCCCACAGGTCAGTGCTGGTCACACAAAGTCAATCTTCACCATCTCCTCACTCTCCAAGTCTCATGGGATTCCCATGCTTCCATAGTAGAGGTGAACAGGCTTGGTTGGTGGGGCTGGCATGAAGACAAGCAGAAATACATGAAAAGAAAGCAAAATTTCTAGCTGCTGAGATGCTCCAAGACATCACTGCCACTATAAGTATCATTATCTTGAACTGATGTTAGCGCAGTTGCTTTCTAGAAATTATATTAAAAAGGGAAAAAAATAAGAAGAAAAAGAAGACAAATGAAAGAAGACAAGAAGAAAAGAACTGGCAGTTTTTAATCACTTGCAAAAGATCAGAGGTTGACCATGTGCTCATCTCACACTTAAAATAGGTTCTAACATGTCAACAGGATGCCCAACTCTAATTATAAATTATATTTCCCAAGACTAAACAAAGTTTAATATTTATGCTCAATTTCCTCCTGCTCCGATTATAGCTTGTTCTTTAAAAAAAAACAAACATGAGGAACAAGAGGTCCAAGAGCTTTGCTCTGGCCCCATTTTCTATTCCTTCTGGTGTTGAGGGAAGTTTGATGCTGGGAATATGGTGATGTGCCCCATGCTGTGATTTTGGCTTGTCTTGGTGCTGATGCTGGTGGTGAGCAAAAAAGGGAAGTTGTCCTGATCAGGTATGATTCTATCCCATATCAGTCTCATCATACAGCTCTCAGGTACTGTGTCTTCAGCTAAACTCGAAGAAGAAGCTGTTCTTGGCATCTCCCTGGACTCAGCTTGGCTCAGTCCCAGCCAAAATCTTCCTCTGGTCCACCTCACCATGGGCCATGAGGACATAGGCGTTGCAAGATGCAGACAGCTCCAGGTACAACTGCAAAAGAAACATATCTTAACTAGCTCCAAATCAGCTACCAGTGACCCAAATAGCTGTGAAATTCATCCCAAAAAAGCAGGGTAAAAACACACGTCCAGCTGTCCTGGGACACTTCACCCTCACCCAGCCAGATAGGACCAGCTATGAAGCAGTCAGCTGCACCCATGTTATGAATCAGTGATTGGAAGGATGACCACAGTCCTAGGCATAGTCCTGGCTCATCTTGTCATTCTTAGGTGACAGGGTCCCCAGGCACTGCTTGATGCCCTGGAGAGCAATGACAAAAAATTGAGCAAGAATGCAAAGTTCACAGTGCTCGGACATTTGTGGAGTGTTTTGGAATGTTGTACATCACTTGGAGTGGCAGATATTGTGGAAACTCCTGGTGTAAGTAGGTACTACTGCAGGATAAAGATGATGTCGCTTTGGTGATAAGGGTCTTATGCAGACTGAGAGACCACAGAAGACAATACAAATAAGTTGTGATGGAAACATCTCCCCAGATGTGAGGGTTGCTGGGGCATGCAGCAGTGAGGCAGTAAGGGAAAAGGGAGAGGAAAAAGACGTGGTCAAAACTTCCAGACAAATAAACTCATATCACAGGAGTTTCAGAGTCTTATAATTTTTGGAGGGCTGAAATGGGGCAAATGGAATTTGCGTGAGAGGCCAAAATTCCAGGGTCTCCAGGGCCCTCTGGTTTTATTTTTCATCCTCTGTGGACCTCAGACATACACCACTGCCCAGCAAGACTTTGACGTATGGCTTGCAAGCACAGTTGCCAGGTGAATGTCTCAAGAAGATGGCAATAAGGACAGAGAGCTCCTGCCTCACTTGCACTAGCCTGCCAACTCAGATGGTTGGAAGCATCTTGCATCCAACCCAGATTACAGGTGTTTCTGTCCACTACTGTATGCCCACCACTTTTCACACCCACTACTATCTCCAGGGATATTTTCTTACCTGTGTTTGAACATCCCAAAGCTTAATCAGCTGGTTCAGGAAACTGTGCTCCATGGGACAAACCTGGTTCATCTTGAAATGCATATCAAATAAGATGGATGTGGTTTGTATTGCAAATATTTCTCATAACTCTGCTCTACCACTGCAATAGCAGGAGGATCTATGAATTAGGTGGTGCCAAACAAGCAGTAGAACAGTTTTCTGTGTTGTCTGTGCTAATGGGGTTAGAGATCATGTTTCACTCTAAACCTCCTGCTCCATTTAAAGTGTGAAATGACATCCATTCTTCCTTCTCTTGGTTTCCTTTTGGGTGGGGGAATGAATGTCACTCATGTTTGGCATTTTCAGACCCTGCTATTGATTCATACCTTATGAAAATCAGTTTAAACTATCAAACATGATTGAAATAATAAATTTTCCCTTTTTGTTGCCCCTCCTTTCCAACTCTTTATTTTGGCTGTGTGATGTCTTACTGGAGGGAAGCTAGTGAAAGGATTACTGTCATTCTGTGTATAAGGCCTTGAAGGTGATGATGACACAGGTAATGTCCAGATCATGCAGAAAAGGATTTTGCCACAGTTGGCTGAGAGTGTGATTTTGCTCCTTTTATGTATTTTTTTTAGGCAAGCACTGAAAATAAATTTGCAGTCATAATCCTAGGGAGAGAAGGAATTGGTTAGAAATGCTCTATTTTTGTCATGTTCCTTAAATCCTTTGATCCTCCCAATAACAAGCCCTTGTTCCATCACTATGTCATTTTTTTTTTATAGCTTACAGGTGTGTTATTTCCAAAATGCCTCTGCTTCCTGCACAGTGTGTTAGCTTTTCTTGAATAATATAACTTCCACCCCCAATAACATATTTTGGATTTTTTTTTTCCATGAAAGAAAATTATTGAAATCCTGACTTAACCCTGAGCATGGTCCTTGCTGTGCAGACAGTCTGTCATGCCAGTCCCTGTGTGTACTGCTTTGGGTAGAACATACTGCAGGAGGAGAAAAGTATCTGCACCATCTAACTGATGTCTTGGTTTACAAGACAGGTGTCTGCTGGGAAAGCAGAAAGCCCCCCTTGGAATGGAGAATGTAAAGCCCCTCCCTCCAAATTATTATAATTTTGAAATTAAGGGGCTCTCAGGCAAAGATATGGAATAGGAATAACGGTTCTTTACTAGTATATATAATGAAGTAAACAAACAACCACAACCACAGCCTTAGTAACAAACAGAACCCAGAACCCCGTGACAGCCTTTCTCGGCTGCAGCGCTTTCCCCTTTGGTGCAGTTACGGTCACGGCCAGCAGGGGCTCTGCTGGATCCCGGTGGACAGGGCAGATGCGGTGATTCCTCCACGGCGACAGGGGGCACTCCGGCGCGGGCTCGGGGAGCACATGGCAGTGGCGGCTCAGCCAAGATAGGAAGGGGTAGAAGAGAGGCTTTGCTCCACAAACCCCTGGGGCAGCTGATCCCGGTGTCCCTAGCAGGACTCTCGGAAGCAGCAGGTGAAGAAACAGTGGGGAGTGGAACAGCAGCGGCCCAGCTCCAAGCAATGCAGGGAGAGGCGAAGTTCAGTATTCCCAGGGCGCATCATCAGACAGTGGTAGGTGTCTCAGGGCAGAGTTACAGCAGTGCTGGTGAATTCTTCTTGCAGCAAGCAACAGCCTGGCTGTCCTCCTCTGATGCCAGAAAGCAAGAGATCCCTGCCCCTGTGAAAAACGACTGCTGAACTTCTCAAAGTTTTAAAATATTCATTAAAACTTTAACAAAAATTGCAACAAAAGGACTAAATAAGGAGAGACAGACCTGGGAGCCTCCCTCATGGCTGCATACCACATGGCTCATCTTCAAGATGGATGCTTCGCATTTTATACCCCGGGGGGAAGAAGCAGTGGGGGGGTTTCATCAGCCAACCCTGGCCCCTCCTACAGTCTGTCAGTGAACTCTTCTTTGCCCTTTTTTGGTGGAGACTGCTTTCTTGCAACTTAATTGGAGAGCCAGGTGTTGTCATGCCCCTGCCCCCAGCAACAAGCTTTTTACACATCTTCTTTCTACCTGTCCTAGGTAATCAAGGCTGTCTGATGGTGTTATAAATGAAAAATGATCCAGGCAAATTAAAAAAATAAAAATCATTTATTTTAGCAATAGAGATCTAACTTAGCCAGCCACAAGGTAAAGAACAGTGCCGAGCCCGGGATCGGCGCTGGGTGCAAGACACAGAGATCAGCCTCAGCAGAGGTTTCACTCTATGCCCCCACACCACCATCCTGGTGCAAGCGATTTTTATAGGGAAAATTTTGCCTGAAGCCAGGATTTCGGCATTCAGTCCTTTGTTTCATTCAAAGTCCCATAAGTTGATTAGATTTCCTTCTCGGCGACAAGGCAGAACAATTCGAAGACCGGTGTTGTTGAAACTCTTGATGAAATTTACAGGAACACAGTATTCACATGTCTTGGCCAAGGGGGGATGTTCCTGATGTCCATCTCGGGTTGTTCACGCGATGATCAGCGCCTAGGTGTCTCCATATTGCCTCAGATAAGGCCCATCTCCTGGCGAGCCACATCCTTTTGCTTGTAAATCGGGTTTCAACACACACCTGGTTTTGCCTGAGAAGGGGGGGCTTCTAATGCCAAAGGGTATGAAATAGAGATTTTTGGAGTTCACTTGAATTAACAAAATAAATTAAAACATTTAAATTTTACTTTGTAGAATTATGTGTTGAATTTTAACCTTTTACTTGAGAAACCTCTGCCATGGTACAAAGGGCATAAGAAAATGCAAATCTCTGAAGCTTCTTGCATAAAGGACAATGCCAGAGAAGACCAGGAGATGCAAAGAACCCAGATAAAGGGGCTCCTCTGTCTCCAAGCTTATCAAGACTGACAGACCTACTCAGGCACCAAAGGACCAAAAGCGCAAACACAGAGGAGAAAAGTTCAAGAGTTCAAATAGGAGGAAGACCACAATCTTCAGCCTCAGAGACCATCAGAGACCACCCGCGCGACCACCACAGCAAACCACGCACGCCCAGAAGGGCGGGGACCTATTTAGCATGAGAGGCGAGGACAGGTGGGGCCAGGGGTTGAATATGCATGGTAAAGCTGTGCAATGTATTGCATATGGAACACCTTTGTGAATAAAGATGTGGGTCAGACTGAGGCTCGGGGCACAAGTTTTTATGAGAGATATCTCACTTGTGCCGGGAGCTGGCATACATACCCACTTCATAACTATATCGAGTTGTGGAGTCTATTTATTTATTCCGCAAATCGCTTCAGGTACATCCTAACAACTATTTAATATTATATATATATCATGCAAAAAAATGGCGCGAATTATACCTGTTACATATAACAGATGGCAACAGTACAGAGGGGGGAAAAGGGGACTATGGGGAGAACAGAGGACATCTAAACAATAAACTACAATAACATAACTATATATCGATAAAGCTTCTCTTAATATTCACACAATACTCCTTTATTTGTGAGAGCAAATCATCCCATTATCCATCTATAACACCCCCAACCCTGTCTCCTCTTTTACCTGCCCCCATTCTCATGGTCTCTCCTCTCCCCCCCCCACCCTCGCCCCTACCCCTGCAGAGAAACTCCCAAAAAAAAGAAAGGAGTTCCCCCTCCCAGCCATCAGTGCTTATTAGCAACTCAATGGGAACAAAATTCCACAGATAACAGGGAAAGAACAGAAAAAATCCAACCCCCAACAACTGCCTAGAACAGAGGCTAGACAAGATTAAGGGAATGAAAAGTAAATATTTATTAAAGGCACATCTTTGGGTGTAAATAGGAACACCTTTGGTAGTCAAAAGCCTCCAAGAGGCTACACCCAAGATGAGTGACCTCAGAAGTTTTTCAGACAATTATAAGTTTGGTCCATTTATGTATCAGGGGTTAATCCCCCAGTTACAGCTTCAGGTAAAGAAGTCATATACCCCGAGTTTACTTCACTTCCTAACTCAATTTTGTTTATACTTTTCGGGGCCTGAGGCTGTAGGCTGTCCTTGAATTTCAGGCCTAGAAGGATTGTTTTATCTGACCAAAATGTGAAGACAGTTAGCTTACACTTTATATGGAGTTTAGAGTTATGCACTAATGCAATACAGGATTTTAAAAATATAAAGGCCAAAATCCTAAGGCATCATAACAACCCTTTTGGACCAAAGAATGAAGCTGGGGATACACTGGGAGACATAGAGGAATGTTGGAGTTAGTTCAATGTGTTAAAAATAGGTTAGAAATTCGTAAAATAGTTGATAATTTTAAGCATTAGTAAAATAGTTGATAATTTTAAGCATTGTTATTTGTTAGTTTGGTTATGTTAAAAGGGGTTAAAAGGATAGTTATAAGAATTAACGGCACTCAACGTACCATGTTACACCTAAGTAAAGCGCATCACACCCTCCCCTCCCCTCCCCAGTGAAACGAGCCAGCCTGGACAGAACTGTAATGGGCCAATACAGCGCCTTAAAGCTTCATGCAAATGAAAGGATCCAAACAGAAACCAATCCAGAGGGACAAAAAAGAGGATAAAAAGAGCATCTGACCCAGTGAATGTGTGCCCTTCCACCTGGAACATCGGGGACATCGCTGCTCTGAAGACCCAGTACCGGCGCTGCAGCATCCTTGACGGGAACGCTCTTGCTCAGCCCACGGACCACCTTGCTTTAGGCCTTTCTTTTTGATATAATAAATGCTGAAATCACTTTTAGTACCATGAGTGTGGTGCTGGGAGTGTGGTACCGTTTTTAACAAATGGTCTGGGAAGGCAGACATAGGGCAACAAACTGAAGGAAACAATCCTGCTCATCTATTTGATTTTTCCAGACATTGAAACCTAATTTCCTGCTGAACATCTTCTTGATTTTAGAGGTGGGATGCACTCAGCAAAAACTTCAGAGCCAGGGTACAGGCTACTTTTCCACTAGGAAGTTTAGTGCACTGGAATGATGAAATATGGGTGACACAGAAGCATAGATAATTGTGCTCAAATATATATCACCAGCTCCCTGACCGGTAGAAGTGATGACAGCAAGTTTGAAGAGCTGAGTAAACGCCTGGTCTCCTTTTTCTCATAGAAAACTGTAACGTCAGAATGATGTCATAGGCAAAAAAGATGTGATATCTCTGATCAAATATAGACATATACAAGGTTAGTATCTATCAAAGGACACAGATTCTGATAACCTCCACAGCTCATGGAGGGAAATAGAAGCCCTTCTTGCTTGTGATTCATTTCATTCTCCAGCAGATGAGTCACCCACAAGGAGCTCCAACTTTCTCCTGTGAACAAGGGAGTGGTGAATGACTAACACAGACAGAGATTCAAAATTAAGGGAAATTAGTCCCTCTTGTAGTCAGGAAACAGAATTTGAGATTTTTTTTTTTTTTCCCCTGGTTGTGGGTCTACCTCTTGCTGGTGTAAATCCCAGCTTTTCAACCCAGGTTGGATATATCAATTCCTTAAAATAATTTCCTGGTTTCCTTAAGAGAAGCCAGTTGATGATGGTATCTCTGGGTGTGTTACAAATGTAATAAGTGATTCTGCCATTCTATTGTTGCTTTGAGGGTCTGACATCCATCATCCCACTGAGCAAAGCCCTGAACAGGATTCCTCCATTAAGAGCCTCAGTACACCTATAAAGCATGTCCTCATATAATAATGTAAAGGTCTTTGTTAAGAAATTGGGATGCAGCTTCTGGGGTTATATTGTACACCCCTCTTCCTCCTCAGGTCAAAGGCACTGTGTTTTAGACAGTGATCCTTACAGATCTCATGGCCCATCTAGAACGTCTGTCTATGCCGTATTATAAGCATCTCCTGGATGAAGGGGCGTGCTTCTTTGGATTTGCTCTCTGGCATCAAGATTACTGTATTTTTGTTCTCTCCATATCATGCGTGAAAAGAAGAGAGGCTCTTGTTTTCTCATTGGACATTTTCAAAAGGTCCCTCTTGCTGATAGCGTACCTCACAACTTAATGGATGAAATCAGCTGTTCCCAGGACTCAGGACTATGAGAATGGACAAACCTATCCATACTAGGTTTGGATCTCTGCCATTTCAGCTCTCAGGTAAGACATTATTGATAAGGGACCAGTCCTTTTACCATATATAAGTGAATATCCACTTATGCCCAATGAAAAGTAAGTAGACATACAGCTCCTACTGACCTCTCCCTTGCTCCACACACACACACACACACACACACACACACATACACACTAATACTCATGCCCATCATGAAAGAGGTTTTAGCCACAGCACTGAGGAAGTTTCTCACCTGACACTTGTGACATTTCTTGGGGTTAACCTACGATGAACTACTCTAAGCTCAGACCGTTTCATCCTTGAAAAATGCAGAGACTTTCTAAACAAGTAAACAAAACAAAAAATAGCTATCAAATTGTGCCCTATGAGGTTGTTGTAAGGGTTGAGATTCAGGATAAAAATTTTTTAGAGGGGCCTGTTGCACTAGAACAAGGGGTAATGGTTTTAAGTTAAAAGATGATTTCGTTTAGGTATTAAGAAAACATTTTTTACGAAGGTGGTGAAACACTTGCACAGGTTGTCAGAGAAGCTATGGTTGTCACATCCCTGGAAGTGTTCAAGGCCAGGCTGGACGGGGCTCTGAGCAACCTGGTCTAATGGAAGATGTCCCTGCTCATTTCAGGGGGAGTGAACTAGATGACTTCGGTGCCTTTGAAACCAAACTATTCTATGATTCTATAATAAGAAAGTCTTTGGAGATGATTAAAGAAAACAGTGGTGATATTTTCTGGCCACTGAATAATTTGCTCATTAGCATTTGCAGGGAACACACAAGACAACTGATTTTCATATTCTTTGCCTGCCCTCTCGTGGTGAATGGGTGCTGATTAAGTGTATGCATGCACATCTATTTCTATATATACATATGAGTGTATATGTACATATATATGTGTGCAGTGACATACAGAGCAGAAAACACTTTAGTTAGATTTGTACCTTGTGTTTGATGTTACAGAAGTGAGCAGTAGTTAATTGTTCCATTGGCAGTTGCTGGTCTTTTTAATGCTGAAGATTTTCCTGTGATTGGTTAAAATTTAGTTCAGATAAAATATTTCAGCATGAAAATAATAGGACTATAATGAATTTTGTTTTCCAGCTTAGAGAGACTAGGGAGGCCTCCATGTGTTCCTTTCCTCTCTATAAACTCTGCTGAAACTGGGTGAGCTGTACAAAATCAAGAGCAAAATGTTTTTCTAGGACCAGTTCTTACGGCAAATACAGGGCAGCATAAAAACAACTGCTGCAGCATGGACATGCTTCTTCCTACACAATGCCAGTATGGGATCACAGAGGGGCACAGAAGGTGAAAGTTTGGAGAAGATATATTAGTTCACCTTTGGTGCAGTTTATTTTCAAGTAATTTTAGACTCATTTCCCCTTGTAGCTGCAAAGAGCAGCCATGTAGCTTGTCATACCTCTTAGAAATGTGTCTAGCACTGCATGTGAAGTACTGAGGGTAAATGTGTTCAGCACTGCATCTCCTTTGACTTACATGAATATCAGAAGTATTGCCTAAACATGATATTCAGCCTTTTCTCTTCAGATGACCTATTACAGTGGACAGAAGGACAACAAAGGTGATATTCATATTGATGGGCCTTGTATGTCCAGAGGAAAGTGAACAAGAGTAACTTCTCAACAGCACCTTGATTCATCACTCAATGAATTTATTACTATCCTGACTACATATTTACTTGGGATTTTGCTTTGAAGCCATGTACAGGGAGCAGCACACTGTGTGTCTCTGGACTTTCATAGCCTTAGGCAACATGGAGATTATGTCCAAAGTCCCAAGCTCCCCCGGGACATAGTCACAACATGAAGCCTGCCAGAGTTGGAGAAGTGTTTGGACAACATTCTCAGGCACATGGTGGAGTTCTTGGGATGGTCCTGTGCAGGGCTAGGAGAAGGACTTGATGATCCATGGGGGTCCCCTCCAACTCAGGATATTCTATGATTCTAATCTATGATTCCATATTGTCCAAACCCACCATTATTGCACATTGTTGAGTGACTGGGGCAGTACTTTTTTGCCTGCGGTGACTCCATCTGAACAGGTCACCAGTTCCTGAGTGCTGGATTCACCTGTTAAATTGCTACTACCAGCAGTTGGTCCCTAGCCCAACAAGCACCACCCTAAACAACCTTGGGGCACATATGGGGCTAAGGATGTTCCAAACATATAGTTTGGGTGTTTGGAAGGGGAAGGCAGTTTATTAGCTTGCTCCAGTGCCAGGGAAAGGTATCAAGCAGATACCATTTAATCACAAAGGCATCTCCAATGCTTTCTGAGGAGCATCCATTTGTGCCTTTTCTTTTCTGAGTCCACAGATGTCAGGATCCATCCCCATACAGGCCACCAATTGTTGACATCAGTGCTTGGCACCAATTGATGGTGGATGGGAACTGACTGCCACTGTTACTTTATTATCTTACTGTAAGACTTTCATACCTTCTCTCTGTGAGTTCTCATGGGCAGCTCCTTGCAACACTGACCCCTTTTCTCTCTCTTCCATGTGGCTGGCTGGCTGACTTCTACCTGTCCCTATCATGACCACCTAACCCTATCTGTCCCTAGTAGCACATACTAACCCTTTCTGTCCATAACATGACCACCTGACCCTTACTCCTTACAGCAGCACAGCCAACAAACTCCAACTCTCCTCCTGACACGCTAACCCACTCTTTTATAACACCTATGCTTATTGGCTCATCCTTATTGGACACAGCTATACCCTATTAAGGGCAGGCCTTATTGGACATAGCTGTGACCTGTTAAGGGCAGGCCTGTTCCTACTCTTTGGTGACTAGTACAGCTGCAACTCCTAAGGGGTGAGATTGCCTTCAGCACTATCTGTATTCTCCTACAATCCATCCTCCCACACACAGAAGCAACATGCAAGGCTTGTTCCTCTCATTGCTTAGGGCCTCCTGTTGTTCCAGATATGGGGAATGATCTGCTAGAGACCTCTGAGGATGTGAAACCTCCTGTCTCATTACAGCTGGAGGACTTCCTATCTGGAGAGATTCTTCACTCATTTTCTTTCCACCCGCCCATTCTCTGCTGGCTGGGCACATGTGGACAAGAGTGCCTGGGTGGGCAATCAAGGCAGGTTCATCCTAACTAAATGAAGACCTTTTTGTCTTCTAACCTCACCTGGTCAGGACATTATTCTCATGTTTCCTGTTCCTCTCCATACCCACAAACACCAGTGTGCACAGTCTGCAGTCTTCATAATATCAGCCACAAGGACAGAAGGACAAAGCTATAGCAGCAGGAGTAAAGAGGAGGTTTTCAGGCTGATCCCACTCCCCCATAGTGTGAGAAATGGAGTTCCTGGGGTCAGTCTACAAACAGGACCCGAGGCTTGAACCCACCATGAGTAGGGGGTCATATTTCCTTCTTGTCCCAGCTGTGTTGAAGTCAATCAGGGCAGCTTCAATGACATCTCTCCATGACTAAACTCTGGCACCTTATTTGGATAACAACCTGCAGTTATTCCCCCCAGCGCTTTCTATGTGATGATGGTTTTCAGGCAGCCAGTTACAGATTTGGCCAGGCAGACAATCACTTCCACAGGAGATGAGCCCACATAAGTAGGTTAAATAAAAGCTTTATTTCCATACAGTGTTCTTGGGATATGGTGCCAAGATTTCACAGGGAGCTCAAAACAAGGATTGGCAAAAGGAGTGCTATGCTTCTGTGATGCTTGTTTTTGCAAACAGCCACAAGTCACAAAATGCATGTTCAGAGCCAAGCCTGAACTTCCTTTAAAATCAGAACTCTTTACATTAACAGTGTAATATGTAATATATGTTATAAAATAATTTGTGCTAAATGAAATTAAAAACCACAGCATTTTGTGTACTAAAACCAGTGTCGGGCAACAAGCAAGATAAGTGATAGAAATTCAAAATGCCAGGAAGACACTGTCTCCAGAGATGTATATTCCAAGGGATTTTTTCATCTGACAAAACCCCAGCTGGAGGCATTTTTGATAAGCACCACCAGCAGCAACAGACTAAGTGATAAAGATTCAAACACCAAGAAGACACTGTCTCCAGAAATATATATTCCAAGGGATTTCTTGTCTGACTAGACCCCAGCAGGAGGCATTCTGATAGGCATAATCAGAAGCTTATCCCAGAAATTTTCACCTGACAGGATTTCAGCAATTTTCCACCGGTTCCGGGAAAACACGATAATATGCTAAAGAAGACCCCCTTCCAAAGCCCGAGAGACTGTATAAAAATGGACCCCTTAGAACTGACCCTTAGAGACCTACAGGGACTTTGATGTGATGGGGGCCAAGTCCTAAGTCTCCCTGACACTGATTGCCTGGCTCAGAGTCAAATCGCTTGTGGCTTTCTTTTTCTCCAAATTTATATTTTGATAATTTAATAAATTTCTTTAATTATTAAATTGGAACATTCATTTATAACAACAGTTTTCATGTTTGTTCTTTAAAGCAATAATGTACCAAAGCTGAGTTCACATGCAAGGGAGTATAGCTCTGTGGAGAAGGACCTCAAGGTCCTGGTGGACAACATGATGTTCTGAGCCAGCAGTGCCCTGGGGGCCAAGGAGGCCAGTGGGTGCATTGGGGTGCACTGGCCAATGGGCCAATGGGGCAATCCCAGTGGGCTTTAGGAATAGAAAACATTGACAGCAGGTCAAGGGAGGTGATCCCGCCCCTCTGCTCAGCCCTGGTATTCTGGTTTGAAAGCAAAACCAGTGCGACACTCCAAGTCAGAAATACAATTTATTAGGAAAAGGGGAAAGAAACAAAATACATGCAATAATACAAAAGAAAAAACACTGACAGAGTCAGATTACAACCTGACACCCTTTGGCCAGCGTGTTGGTAGCAATCCAAATTGGAATGGCTGCAGTCCTCCTGGAGTGGCAGATGTGGTTCTGTCAGAGCAGCGATCCTCTAGAAGGGTGTAGTCTTCCTCTGAAGCTCCAGTGGAAAACCCCAACTGTTCCTCTTGGGAACCAGTGGAAAGGCTGCCCTGATGTCCCCAGAATCCAGATTATATCCAATCAGGAATTATTGGCTCCTCCCTCTGGGCGGAGCATCTCACAAGGGGATGTTACAGTTTATCAGTCATGCAGTGACATTAAATAGCCCATTATCAGCAGATGCCTCCCCTGAGAGAGGATTGGTTGTGAAAGAGATAAGGAAAACTGCTCACTTAACAGAAGAAAACCGCTACACAGATGGTAATGGAATGCATCTTGCTTCTCAATCTGGGACACCTGGTGAGGCATATCTGGAGTGCAGTGTCCAGTTTGGGGCTCCTCTGGACAACAGAGACAGGGAGCTCCTAAAGCAGGTCCAGCAAAGGCTGCAGAGATGATGAGGGGACCAGAGCATCTCTCTTATGAGGAAAGGCTGAGGGAGCTGGGGCTGTTCTGCCTCAAGAGGAAATGACTGACAGGGACCTTATCAGTGTCTGTCAGTGTCTGCAACGAGGGGTCAGAGCAGGGACCAGGCTCTGCTCAGTGGTGCCCAGCAATAGGACAAGAGGCCACAATCAGAAACAGATGCACAGGAAGTTCCACGTGAACATGAAGAACTTCTTTCTTGTGCAGTGACCAAGCACTGGAACAGGTCATCCAGAAAGGGTGTGGAGTCTCCCTCACTTGAGATATTCCAGAATCGTCTGGACACAACCCTGTGCCATGTGCTCTGAGATGACCCTGCTTGAGGAGAAATGTTGGACCAGATGACCCACTGTGGTGCCTTCCAACCTAGCCCATTCTGTGATTCTGTGTGTAAGCAAATTCTGCAGCTGGGAAAGGGCTGCGTGTATGGACTGGGGAACAAGAGGCTGGAGAGCAGCTGTAGAAAGGGACCTGGAGTTCCTGGTCCATGGCCAGTTGAACATGAGTCAGCAGTGCCCTGGCAGACAGGAGGGACATCCATGTCTGGGGGGGGCATCAGGCACAGCATTGGCAGCTGGGCGAAGGAGGGGATTGTCTTGCTCTGTTCTGCACTGGGGCAGCCTCACCTTGAGTCCTGGGGGCAGTTTTGGGCACCATGAAATCAAAAAGACATTGTCATTAGAGAGCGTCTGAAGCAGGGCAACAAGGATGGTGAAGGGCCTTAAGGCTCCGTATGAGGAGCGGCTGAGGTCTATTGGTCTGTTCTGCCTGGAGGAGACTGAGGAGAGACCTCATTACAATCTTCAACATCACCATGAAGGGCAGTGGAGGGAGAGGTGTAAATCTCCTTCCTCTTGTAACCAGTGACAGGACTCAAGGGAATGACCTGAAGCTGAGTCATGGGAGGTTTAGTTTGGGTATCAGGAAAAAGTTTTTTCACTCAGAGTGGTCAGGCACTGAATAGGCTCCCTAGGGAATGGTCATGGCCCCAAGATTGCCAGAGCTCAAGGACTGTTTGGACAACACTCTCAGGAATGTGGTGGGATTTTTGGGGTGTCCTGTGCAGGGCTGGGAGTTGGACTTGAGTGGGTCCCTTCTGACTGAGGATATTCTGTGATTCTATGATTTACAGCACCAGACTCATAGTCCATGGTTTAAGTCATCTGGTTCTACAGCAGAAGAAATATTTAATAAACCGTAGTTATTAAAGATGTTAATTTCAGTACATCTGCAATCAGATATTATTCTGCAATGCTCAGACATTGCCCCTGGTGAGTGAAGACCAAAACTTGGCCTCCAGCTTATCATCTTCTTCAGGAGCCAATGGAGATTTGGTCCTTGGTGGGAGTGTTGAGGCCCTGGGACTGGGGATGTGGCACAAGCCCATGTAGCCAGAGTTCATACACCAGTCATAGCAATGCAGTGATTGCTATACATGCACACCTCTAGGATCTCTTTTCTGTCTGGGTTTTAGCAATAGTTCTGTTGGGGCTCTGGATTTTCATCTAACAGGGACACCCAGACATGCCATAAGCCAAAAAGCTCCTGAGATCATCTTCTGTGGCACAAATGGTCTCAAACACAAAAGCATCCAGTGAACAGTTATTCAAAATCACCCTGAAGATGGGTTGATAAACTCTCTTCTTCTGGCTGGGCTTTTTCTTCTTCCCCTCCTTCTCCACTGACCTTGGTGTCTGCACAGTTGTTTGTCTCACACACTCTCACTCTGCTCTTCTCTGACCGGAACTAAAACTGCACCCCAATCTTTGTTTTTATTTCTTCTTAAATATGTTATCACAGAGGCATTACCACAGTTTCTAATTGGCCCAGCCTTGGCCAGCAGCACGTCCATCTTTGGTGCCATCAGAGATTGCCTCTACCAGATGTTGTGGAAACTTCTAGCAGCTTCTCACATAAGCCACCTCTGTGGCTCCCCTGCTATGAAAAACCAGGCTGTGCAAATCCAATATACCACACCACAGATCATCACGTCCAGTATATAAACTGTGGGCTGTCAGCCAGGAGGGGACAGTCACTACTCAGGAACAAGCTGGGCAATGGTCATCAGGTGATAAGTAATTGTCCTGTGTATCACTCGTCTGTCTGGGGCTCTCATTATTATTATTATCACTATTATCATTATTATTAGTATTACATTTTACTTTGTTTCAATTATTAAACTCTTCTTATGTCAACACACAAAATGTTTTCTTTTCCTGATTCAACACCCAATCCAAACTGGGAGGGAGAGAGTGTCTTTTGAATCCTCATGCTCCAACCTCATTCCCACTGAAATTGGCATCAGTACCCTTTCCCTGGCAAACCCTTGCTTGAAGCTAAAAATAAGAGCTCTGTTTCATGCGTATCTCTGTTTTCCACAAAAATAAGCTTCATCTGTCGGAGTCCAGAACATCTTTCTGGCTGCCCTGGCTGTCTCGAGACCCTGGCAGGGGTCTCAGAGACCCTGGCATGAAGTCAAAAACAGCTGTGGCTTCGATTTTAGCCCATGGGAAAGGCTGCCAACTCTATATGAGGAATTACAAGCCAAAAGGGTTTGAGTAGTGTAATGAGTGAATTGACACAGGGTGGAAAAGTAGAATTTTGGGGTTTTTTAGAATGTAATTCAGGGGTACAAGATGGAGGAATCTGGGTGTGCCCTAGCCTTTTCTTCCTTCTTCTTGTCTTCCAACTCTTGGTGTGATAGTGACACTTTTCTATTGGTTTAGGATAGGGACACACTGTCCAACATAGATTTTAGGTATTGGTGTGGGAACTGTAAACATGGTACATGTAATTTTGAGTACATAATGTGGGAGACGCCCGGGGCTCGGCAGAGACTGCCATGGCTTCTGTACTAGCTGGAACCTTTGCAAGTCAGAGAGAAACTATTCTAGATAAGGAAAAATAAACAACCTTGAAAAAGCAACTGGACGCATTCCAGACCTCTTCTTTGGCTGCATTCGGACTAGGGAAGCAAAGACTCTTTATGATCTCTCTTGGGGTCACCCTGACCCTAGGAATGCTGAGAGAAATCCACATTCATCCACACACTCTTTCTCTCAGCAAGGTGCAGAGAACCCAGAAAGCCACATGTCTTCAGCTCCTCACCGCACATCCAGAACAATGAGGTGGTGATGCCATCCCCAGGCTCTGGGAAAAATAGCAGAGGGTTGGAACAGCAAGATGGGCCAACGGGGCATACACCCATGCTGAGGGGAAGGAACCAGCATCAGCTTTCATGGCTGTTATTTCCATTGCACAGTCACAGAATCACAGAATGAACTAGGTTGGAGAAAAGACCTTTGAGATCATCAATTCCAACCTATGACCTAACACCTTCTCATCAACTAAACCATGGCACTGCGTGCCATGTCCAGTCTTTTTCTAAATAAAAAAAGTGGTGACTCCACCACCTCGATGGGCAGATGATTCCAGTGCCCAATTACTCTTTCAGTGAAGATTTTTTTCCTGATGTCTAACCTAAACTTCCCCTGGCACAACTTAAGACTGGGTCCTCTCATTCTGTCAGTTGTTGCCTGGGAGAAGAGACTGACCCCCACTATGGTGAGTGTTTTTGTTATATTATTGTCTTCCTTAAGTGGTTTTGTACCCCCCCTCTCCTGAGGCATTGGTTCAATCCCTGCTGTCAGTCCTCCCTCATACCTACCCCTTGTTCCAGAGAATTCCCTGTCACTTATGTATCCCTTGCTGCCCCATTGGTTTAGTTAAACTGTTCCCCTCCCCTGGAGCTCCTTATTGGTTTAAACATTGTAATCCCTGCCTTATGTTCCTCTCCTGCCACTTTTTATTGGTTCCTAATCCCAAGCTCCACCCTGGTCCTGTCCCTTAAAACCCACTGCCCTGCCTGTGTCATGGTCCTTGCCTCTGTTCAGTATTCGAACACTTTTAGTTTCCCCCTTTTGGCATAATAAACGATCCTCAGATAAGCAAGCAAGGCCCATCTCGCCTTTCTACGCTGATCCTTCGGTGACTGCTTAGGAGGTTCGGGGTCCCGGGGGAGGTGTTGTGCCCCCTTCTGTGGCTAACACCAAGCGCACTGCTGCGCGCTGCAGCAATTGGTAGCAGAGGATGGTTCACCGCGTCATCTAGAGCATGAAGGGGCACCTCCCTTCTTCAGCTTTAAAAACAAACGGGTGAATTTGTGGGGACACCCGCCTCACTGAAGAGGAAGAAGGGACTGCGACAGAGTGGACCCTGAAACCTTGAGGCATGCCCGCTGGACCCGCACTGAGAGGAGGCAGTGGCTGAAGCTAATCCAAGGGGATCTTCACCTTCACTTTACTGTTTTTTTCTGTTTCACTTGAGGGGGACCTTCCTTTATTTGTGATTCTAAGGGTTTAAATGAGGGAAAGCTACTTTTTCCCTGATAATAAAGGTTTCAATTGTCAGGGAATCCAAATTTTCCATTATTTTACAGCTTATATGGAATTGGAAAGCCTTTTAGGGGTTTAAATCAAAGGCCAATATTCCTTTTTCATAATTTTGAGTATTAAATGGAAGATGAATCCCTCATTCTTAAAGGATTTCTACTGAGAGGAGCCTCTTTATGTGGCATTTTAAAATTTACATCAAGAAGAACCTTTTACTTTTGAAAGGAGAACTAGAAATCCATTTGGAATGGGAGCAATGCATTTCTTTCATAGGAGCCATGGAACAGGGGTCATGCACTGATGACTTGTCAGGGAGCTGTGTCACAGCAGAACATATATGAACCCTCTATTTCAGGGACGTTCTCAGGACATCTATCTTTCCAGTCTCTCACATCTTCATGAGGTTAAAAGATGTCAAAAATCTGCAAAAATTGTGGCTTTTGAGGAGACAATCACAGAATCACTAGGTTGGAAGAGAATTTAAGATTATTGAGTCCAACCCATGCCCAAACACCTCAACTAAACCATGGTGGTGGGAGGGGGAAAAATTTGAGCAACTAAAATGAGAGGGAGTTCCATTTTCCCTCCTTTTAGGGATTGAAATTGAGGAGAGATACTCAATTTTCACAATTTTAAGGGTTTAAACTGAGGGTAATTCCCCTTTTCTGTCATCTGGGAGATTGGAATTCAGGGGAAACCCTCATTTTCTGTTATTTTAGGGGTTTAAATTAAGACATCATAGTGCTGAGGGTGAAAGGGGTCTAAAATGGTGGGAAATGTGAACCTTTTGCGGTTATCCAGAAGGGTATCTCACCCAAGTCCAGGGGGTTCCTATGGTGTTGCCACATATCACAGTACAAGCTGGCATGTTCGGTGTGAATTAACCAGCCCCTGGGTTGACTGACAGGGGCTTTGCCCAGTCACGTCTCTCCTAAGGCTGCAGGCATTTTAGTGGTCCAGAACTTGAAGGGGTGTAGAGATCAGACCAATGAAAATATCCAGACTGGGTTTTTCAAATGCCCTTTATATGGAAGGGCTTGAGAAAAAACTCTCTCTGTTGCCACACGAACATCTCAGTGAGTGGTCTCTTTGTCTCCAGCATACTTCCCTCCCCCCCTCCCCCAACCAATATTACACTATGGCACTATGGGGGCTGCTAAACCCAACTTCCTGCTGACAGGTGAGCTGGGGGTCCTTTAAAAGTGGGGGGAGGTGACTGGGGTGATGTAGGGGCAATGTGGGTGATGAGAGAGTGTAGAGGGAGTTTGAGAGGGTCTTGGGTGGAACAAGGGCATTTGGAGAGGAAACTGAGTGGTTTTGGGGGAATCTCCAAGAGTGGGAGGCAGCTGGGAGGGGCAGTGGGACTTGGAGGGGATGTGAGTGATGGGGTCTTGGGGTGGACCTGGGGATACACTGAGGGTTTTGTGGGACAGCTGTGGCCAGTGAAGATGATGATGGGGCAGACCCTGCCATGGTAAGAGGCTTTAGTATTTGGGAGTGGGGGTTTTTCTGGGCACACCTACTGGAAGGGCTGATCCAAGTGGGTCTCTCAAAGACCAATAGTAAGATAATTTCACAGGGGTTTGGGGAAGCACTTTGCACCTGGATATGGAGATAGTGTGTTTTTCAAGGAAAATGTTTAGGGATGAGCCATGTGCCAAAGAGGAGTGCAGGGGAGAGATGCAGTGCAACAGAAGAGGTGATTCTGTGGGGGTAGCAGGGAAGAAGCAGCTGGTCCCCCACTTCTCTTTGTGGCCCTTGCCCCACTTGACCTTAAGGTCCCCACTGCCTTCAACCTTCAGGTTCTGCATCTGCCCTCAACCCTGGGATCAAGTTTGGTCGAGGGAGCAGACCCTGGGGTTGAAGGCGGACAGGGGACCTGGTTGTCAGGGGGCAACTGGGGACTTGGTGGTTGAGGGTGACTGAGGAACACAGGGGCTGAGGATGGCAGAGGGAGGCTGGTGACCTGGAGGTTGAAGGTTGTGGAGGGTAGCTGGAGACCTGAGGATGGTGAAAGGCCAGGAGACCCAAGAGTGCAGTCTGGATACCTGGGATCAAGCATGGCAGTGGGAAACCCCATGAACAGGGCAACTGGGGGACCTGAGAGTCAAGTGCAGTCAGGGACCTCGGGGTCAAGGGTGGCTGGGAGACAGAGGAGTACAGTGCAGTCTAGGTACCCAGGATCGAGGGTGATGGTGAAGTGGCTGGGGAGCCTAGTGTCCAGGGTGGTTGGGAGATGGCCAGGGACCCAGGAGTCGAGGGCAGCTGAAGTACCCAGGGATGGATGATGGCAGAGGGTAGCTGGGGACCTGAGGGGCCAGGGTAGCCTGGGGACCCAGGAGTTGAGTTCAGTCTGGGTATCCTGGGGTTGAGGGAAGTCAAGGGCAACTGGAGACCCCAGGGTCCAGAGAGGACATGGGACCCAAAGGTCAAGAGTAATGGAGGGTGGCTGAGGACCCTGGGATCCAGCGCAGCTGGGTACCTGGGCTCAAGTGTGGCACAGAGGGTGGTCAGGCGCCCAGGGGGGACAGGGTTTGAGGTGGCTGCCAGACCTGGAGGTTGAGGGCAACCAAAGAGCCCAGGTCATAGGGAACCTAAGAACCTGGGAATTGAGGGCATACCAGGGTCAAGGCAGTGGCAGAACTCATGGGTCAAGGGTGGCTGAGGACTCTGAAATCATGGGAAGCCAAGGGACTCTGGGGTCAAGGGCTGCTAGGGGACTCAGTGATCAAAGGTGGCTGAGCAATCAGGGGTCAAGGGCAGCCAAAGGCATCAGGGTCATGAGTGGCTGCAGAACCCAAGGACACCACATGATGAGCCACTTTGTCTTGTTTTGATGCACACACTGGTGGCTTCATTGGATGCACCTGGAGTCATAGTGCAAAATTCGGGAATTTATGTTTCCCAGAGAGGTACCCCATCCCTGGAAATATTCAAGGCCAGTTTGCATAGGACTTGGAGCACCTTGGTCTAGTGGAAGGTGTCCCTGTCTATTGAAAGTGTTCCTGCTCATGGCAGGGGTCTTGGAATGAGATGAGCTTTAAAAGCCCTTCCCAACCCTAACCATGCTGTGATTCTCTGATTTACATTAAATATTGGGAAAAAATTCTCCCCTGTGAGGGTGGTGAGGCACCAGCACAAGTTGCCCAGAGAAGCTATGGCAAGTGTCGATGTGCCAGGGGGTGGCAGTGTTAGAGCACACAAGGAGGAGACTTCTCCATGCCAGTTGGGCGCCTGTGAAGTCCTGGAGCTGGAATGCCCAAAGATTTGAACATCCTGCAGCCCAGCAGCTCACCAGAGAATCCTGGGCCTTTGGATTAATTTTATTTCTATGCATATCTCTGGGAAAAGTGAGAAAAATAAAAATAATTACTTTAAATGAAATTTTTTTGCTAAGCAAAATAAAAAACAAAACAGCCAATTCTGGGTTCCCACTGCTTACGGATTTGTATGAGCTGGGATCACCCACATCTGCACCTTGACTGGGTCCTATGGCTTTTTCACCAGCCTCATTTTCCCCATCTGTCCAGTCTGGGCTGTTCAGATGAGTTGCCCCATGAATCAACCCACTGACACCCATCTCAACCCACTCCCCAGAAAACTCACATCTCTGCCTATAAATTTGGGGCTGCTCACCTGAACAGCATCCTGGAGGCTGTGTGGCATGAGCTGCATGAGACTGACTGTGCGTTTGGGAATCACACCGAGTTCTTCACCCCTTTGTAACAGGATGGCACGTGCTTGGTGCACAGGAAAAACACAAAGACAATGCGGGAAGGAGGGTGTCGTTGTCCCCCTGACCCTGTACCTCTCTCAGTTCTTGTTCTTGCAATTTGAGCTCTGTGGATGATTTGTATAAAATTCACATACTGTAGGGAAATGCATTTTTATGGCATCCAAATACAGACTAGATCCAGCCATGTCACTCACCATATTCATAGCATATCCATTTACCAATCTGCCCCTATTCCACTATTTTATTAAGAACTGATTGTGCACAGTTGGTAAAATGAAGAGTGCGGAAACGGAGAGCTGAAGAGTGATACCAAGTGTTTTATCTCCATAAAAAGAAATTAGCATTTTCCTACCCAGAACTTTTGACATTCCAAATCAATGGTGTGGTAAGTAATTTTTTTAGCTGGGGCAAGCTGGGATTATTATTACTGAGGCATTTGTTTGGTCCTATATGGGATCATGCCCAGCTCTAGTAGGGAGCAGGGTAGAGGGGAAGAAGGTAAGGTGAATGCAGAGCTGCATTTGAACTCCCCTCTACCCCCCCAGCCCCTCCTCACAAGGTAGGAGAAGGGGATGCTCTAAAAAACTAGTAAAGGAATCTACTGAAGGAGAGAATAGGACTCTGAGCAACCTGGTCTAGTGGAAGATGTCCCTGCTTATGGCAGCAGGTTGGACTAGATGACATTTAACAGCCCCTTCTAACCCAGACCAGTCTGTGATTCTATGTTTTTGTGATTCTGTGATTCTATGAATAGTTTAAAAAAGACATGCAGACATGTTATTTTAATTTTAAGAAAAAATTAAATAAAGAGAGTAAAAGTTAATTCAGATAGCCTCAGTGTAAGAATTTTTTTAACATAAATTAATTCTTCACTGAATCTTTTCTCTTTAACTCCAGGATCTATGTGAAAATGAAAGTATTTCCCAGCAAGTCATAATTAGGAGAATGAAAACCCTTGATGTACCCTGGGACATCCACAGAACACAGTGGTGTTCATGAGTTTACTTACAGCTGGACAAAAAGAAATGGTTCTGGGATGATGCCCCACATCTGCAAAGCAGCCTGAAGTGTAACCTTTCTCTATAGCCCAAGTCCCCTGGAGATCCTTCATGTGGCAGAGCTGCAAAATAAAATAGAGTTGAAAGCATTTAATCTCATTAGAAGTCTCACTGCATGCTCTCTAGGATCCAGGCCATCTGATGCTCAGACTGCCTGAGGCTTCAGCATGCTTCAGCCATAGCTGTGCAAGCCTTGATTGTGTTTGTCCCTGGATATTAATTATTATAAAAAGCATTCCTAAAACTCCAAAGATCTCCTAGTCACTGAGAGACCAATTTGCACTGTTTTTTACCGGTATTGCCTCCCAAGTGTAAGAATTAGTATTTCAAACCATATTTCATTTGGAAATACAACTTCTCCCAAATGTTTACAGGAAAGATTTTTAATATGTGTGTCCAGGGACTCCACCATGAGAAGCACAATCTCCGCTTGTATGCAAACAGAAATTCAAGTGGGAAATTGCTCTGACAATCACAGGATATAAAACCACTCAATTATTTGGGTTGGAAAAGCCCTCTGAGACCATCAAATCCAACTGTTCCCCCAGCACTGCTAAACCCACCACCAACCCATGTCCGATCCAAACCAGTGCCCCCAAAACCCCGCCAACCCAAATGCCTCATCCATGTGGCTTTTAAATCCATCCAGGGATGGGGACTCCACCAGGACTCTGGGTAGAATGTGCTAGGGCTGAAAAGCCCTTTCCAAGAAGAAATTTTCCCCAATATCCAACCCAAGCCTTGGCACAAATTGAGGCTCTTTCCTCTTGTCCTGTTGCTTGTTACTTGGGAGAAAATACTGATCCCCACCTGGCTACAACAGCAGAAAAACATGGACCTATTGGATCAGGGCTAGAGGAGGTCACAAAGATATTTTGAGGGCTGGAGCACCTCTACTCCTGAGACAGGTTGGGAGAGCTGGAGGTGTTCAGCCTGGAGAAGTTTTCAGGGAGACCTTAGAGCCCCTACTAGTGCCTAAAGGAGCTCCAAAAGTGCTAGAGAGGGATTTTGGACAAGGGCCTGGAGTTACAGGACAAGGGGTAATGGCTCCCACTGTGAGAGGGCAGGTTTACATCAAATATATCAGCTGGGAAGAAACAACCACTCTTCCTTCAGAGTTTCCCATTGGCCTTGACACAACAGCCCACTTCCACTACATGACAAATGCTGGATAGTTGAAATTCCTTTTTTGCTGCTCCAGAGTATATGGTTGTACCATCTCCATCAGCTGTGAGGGGGATTCAAAACTGTTGAGATGCTCCTTTGGGAAAATAATATGTGGGTTAAATAAATGTGTGGGCTCAAGCCAAGAAAACCTCCTGGAGTGCATCTCTGGAGAGCAAGGCAGCATGCTCAAACAAGATCAGCATCGGCAGTAGCTGTACCCATAGATTTATTGCAGGAGCTATGCACTTCCCACTAAGGATAACACTAAGGCAGGGGAAAACTACGTTAACTCCAAAGTACAAGTGAGTTATTGCTGTGACTATTCAGTTAATAGGAAAATATTTTTCAGACTAATTAAGTGTTTCATTTTGATTTTTTTTTTTTCTGTTGGGGACCAGGATGGAAGAATATGATTGTAATCCATGTCAACAGGCTCCAAGGGATGAGAATTTGATCTAATATGTCTGAAAACAATTTCAAATCAATGCTAATTTTAAGGACTTCACATGCTGGGAATTTTGTTTTGGTACAATAAACTATCTTTGGTTCTTTAATAGCACAGAATTTTTTGTATAAATTACATCCTCAAAGCTTACCAGTTTGGAAAAAAAAAGGATGAGAAGTGGAGAAGGTTAGATTAGTTGAGAGGTAGCGAGTAAACTAAGTATCAATTGCATTTAAATCTTGGAGTGACAGAAAATCTATTCATTTGTAATATTAAATTAATCCCTCCTCTATGGTTATGGATGTGAGTTTCTAGGTGAAAGGTAAAACTATCTGAAAATTACCAGAGATTTAATAAAGTTTGGAAATTGTATGAGATCAGCCATTACACTAAACTACTCATGGCCATGCACAAAACATTTCCAAGTGAGCTTTATTTCCCCTCTCTTAAACTGGGATAAGGAAACCAAGGAATGACATAAAACCTTAATTAAGCCTGATTTCTCCTTTGTTTTAGCTTAAACCTAACAAATACAAGGGTGGTTTTTTTTTACAAACATTGTTTTAGTTATGATTTACATACTGTTAGAGAAAATAGATAAATTCCCAAGGAATTTGTGCCCATGAAAGGGCAGCAGCTCTTTTGTGGCTTGAATCAAAGTTGTTGGAAGTTTCCAAAATGCTGCAAAATGCTGCAAATTTTTTTCTGCAGCAAATTTTTTTTCTGCAGCAAATAAGCATATTCCATAGGTTTTGGGAGAATACTCCTTTCTGCATTAAATCTTTATGAGCAAAAAAGAAAGTATTTCTGTTGAGAAGGAAGAAAATCTTTGTACCTTGAGAATTTTAAATGCAAAATAAATGAGAAAAAGTTGCACACACTGTCTTAACCTTCCTGGACAAATCCAAAAAGCATCATAAGTTTATATGAATAATACAACTGTAGAGCTACATTATGTAAAATAAAGATGTGTAAGGGCTGTAAACTGCCAGGGTGTGTCCCCCTCCATCTCAGCTGAAGTCACTAGCTCATTCCTACTTTTTTGCTATTATGTCTTTGAATGTCATGAAACATTTCTTACCATGGTAAAGGAGATGATGATATCCTCCATCAGCCAAAAGAATTACAGTGAAAGTTATTATCATTAGTATTTTATGTACCAGGAAACAACATGGAAGTCAAAAGAAATTCTACATTTTCCTCTGAAATTCAGCAACAACAGCAGAACACAACTGCAATGGCCATGGAAAATGCTGCAAGTATCCAACCAGCGGCAGCTTGAGTATGAAAAACAGTGAGGAGGACTTTGGGTAGCAAAGACTGTAATCTAGCAGAAAAAAGAAGGCTGATGGACTGCTTCTGAGCCAATTCCCTGAATTCCCTTAGAGAAGTGGGCATTTCCATAACATGGCTCAACTTCTCAGTGCAGAATGGGGCAAAGGACCTGCATTGCCCCAAATGTGCCTTTTCCCCACAGACCAGAAAAGGATCCCAAATGACCAGTCCATATGGGCAGCCTCTGAATGGAGAACAGGAAAGCAAGGTGGGTCAAATCCTTGACTTTTGTGCTCAAAGCTAAAGAACATACTATCTACAGACAAAGTCCACATCTCCAACAGAGAATCCAAATCATCTTAATTATGAGATGGAGACAAGAGGGGCTAAGCTGTATCTTGCAAAGTGCTCAGCTCTACAAGTCTTTGTCCAATAAGGGTTTTCCTCACAGAAGCTCTGCAAATTTCCTTAGGGAAATATCTTGAACATCAACCTGTCTTATGAAATTATCATTGAGTCACAGAACGAGTTGGTTTTCGAGGGAGGTTTAAGATCATCCAATTCCACCCCGCTGCCATGGACAGGAACACTGTCCACTAGAGTAAGTTGCTCCAAGACCTATCCAACCTGGCCTTGAACACTTCCAGGGATAGGACAGCCACAGCTGCTCTAGGCAACATGTGCCAAGGCCTCACAACCCACACAGGAAAAAATTTCTTCTCAGTATCCAATCTAAACCTGCCCTCTGTCAGCATGAAGCCATTCCTCTTGTCCTGTCACTCCAGGCCCTTGTCCGAAGTCCCTCTCCAGCGCTCTCAGAGCACTGGAAAGCTTATGACCATTACCCTGCCACCTGCAACCACCCCCATTACCCAGCCAAGGTGACAAGAAGAGTGAGCATCCAGCTAGCGGTGAGCATCTGGATCCCTGCACTGCTAACACCTGGGCTCATCATCACACTGACCTCTTCACTAGCTTACAGACATAAAAACATTGGTCACCACTGCTTTTGTCACCACCTGGCAGCTGGACAATCCACATGCTTGGACTCCAGTGCCCATTTCCAAACATTGGGGTTCCCTATTGCTGAGACAGTGTTAGTCATCCCTTCGGCTTCATCACACTGTCATTTGTCCATGTCATCCCCTCAATACTAAAGATCAACTCCAAAGGAGGAATGAAACCTTTATTTTATTTATTACTTCACTCCTCTGATTAAGCCATCATTGCCTTAGACGTTTCATGTGGTTTCCCCAAACTAGGGCACACACTGTTAATATAAATATATTTAAGCCTATTTCCATTATTCTTTTAATCAACTTGCTATAATATTTATAATTTTCTAGTTTGTTCTCTATCTTTCAGTGACTAAATCACCAATGCACTAAATAAGTCATTAATCCACTAAATAAAGATGAATTAGAGCACTACCATGGTTCTTTACATTTTTCTCCACCATGAAGGATGCATTCTTTCAATACCTCTATTTAATACTTTCCAGGGTGACAGAAGTTATTTTCCCTACAAATGACAGAGGTGACCCTGGACCTCATTGTTCCCAGGTGTAAGGAAACTTAAAAAATCACTTCACAGGACTGCAGAACTGTGGAGAAAGTAAAAGATAATTAAAAAGAGAGCAGGCACAGCTGGATGAAACCATGTGTGTGTGCAATACAGTGCCATCAACCACTTCTTATATCCAATAGCCTGATTCACAGGCTCCTGCACTAGGGAAGCCAACATGAAGCAACAGACAATAAACCACCATGAACCACCAATTGTCAATGCTATCAAGCATCAGAAAGTGGGATTGTTCATCTAGTATTTATTCAGTTCCTTTTTCCTCCAAAGTATGCCATTAGTCTAGTAAAAATTTCTGCCCTTTTGAGACATGCCTGGATTTTTCTGAGATTAGCAGACTGAAATTTATGTCTTTCCCACGGGATCTGTCTAACAGAACCTTTCAAAGCTCATTAAAGATGTTGGGGTGTGCATCAGAGATACAGGAGTAACCTTGTGCTATCTCTTCGCTCCCATTAATTATTATTTAATATTAATATTAATATTAATATTAATGTTAATACTAATACTAATATTAATTAATATTTTTATCTTGAGATGATGATTCAGTCTAGATTCAACCCATTGCTTCAACAGTCCAGGTAAGCCTAGAAAGGTCTCTGTTCCCCCATAATATCACCCTCCTGTGATCAGTCTCTTGCCTGCCTCCAAGCAATGGGCCTCCAGCCAAGGGTGCTGGAGAAGAGAACAACCAGATGTCCTATGACATGGACTTTCCTGCACTGTCCACTACCAAAAATGTACACATAGATGGGAATTAATTGAAAAAAGTTATGAGAAAGAATTAATCTAAACATAGTGGTTGATTTGGGTAGAAGATGTTGGTTTTAAATGTCTATAGACTTTCACTGTTTCCTGTTGAGTCCCCAAGGTACAGAGCATCTTCTCTATCACAAGCAAGTGAGCAGCAGCTGCGTAAGAGCCACCACAGGCAATGGCATGGCATCATCTTGGTTGTCTAAAAGTGGTGACCATGCTATTCTTCCACATGAAGAGGCACCATGGGATCCAGTCAGAGAACATAAGAGGCCCATGCATTAGTTAGCACATGAAAAATCAGCACTGATCCCCTGTTTGCAAGAGAGGAAACCTACACAAATATCAAAGAGACTACCACCAGGAACCTTGCTGACAAACTAACGGGTACAGCACATTGATGTGCCTGAAGGGCTTTCATGGGACAAGGAGGTCTCTAATGAGCTTTGAGGAATAGCCTGAGTTAGAGGTGCCATGTATCATAAATTTGCCCTTGGTCCCAATTTTTGCATACTGTGACCTTTGTGTCCAGAAGAGCTGACATCTCCTTGCAGCACAACAATGTAGTTTGATCTAGTTCAATTGTTTTCAGTCGAAGTCCTTCCCCTAACAAAGTGTTTAACAATGAAGAACGGTTCATAATGACCAGCGAAATGTTCTTTTTGTTTTACTCTCACTGTTAAAAACTTAAGCCTTATTCCCACTTTGGTGTAATTCATTTCCCACCACAAGACCTTTTTTTATTTTTTGTTTGACACTAGATCCCTGTGGCCCATGTAAATTCACACATGATGATACAACTCTTCCATATGAAATGAGTGCCCAGAGGCCCAAACTGTAAGACACACTTTGCAAACTTTTAACAATTCTCTGGCTTTTTCTTCCAACCCTCTATATGTTTTAACATCCTTTTTAAAGAATATCCATAAAAACTCAGTATAATAATCCTGTATTGGTTGCAGCATCATAAAACAGAGATTATTCTCACACAGCATGATGGGTAAGGTTCCAGGATTTCCCTCCTGATACATATAGGATAGTTTGAGTCTTTTCAACAAGTCATTTCTCAGAGACAAGTGTTCCTGAGGAAAAAGCCCTATATATATGAATTTCAGCTACTATTTTGATTGCATGAATATTTACAAGTGCCCCAAGGATGGGAAACAGACAGAACATCAAACAGGGAGCAAAGTCTGGCACTGTGGAGGTGATTATCCCAGAGGGGTGTCTCCCAGGCCATCAGGGCATAGGTTCTTAGAATTCAGGTTGAAAAACTCTCTGAGACCACTGAGTCCAACCATTCCCCCAGCACTGCCAAGCCACCTCTAAACCATGTTCCCAAGTGTCACATCCACACATCTAATAAATTCCTTCAGGGATAGGAACTTCACCATTGCCCTGGGCAGCCTGTCCTGGGACCCAACAACCCTTTCAGGGAATGAATTTTCCCTAGTACCCAATCTTGCTTGCATGCATTTTTCACCCACAGCTAGAAAACTCCTCCCAAAACTCTAGGACGGGATGCTGGAAAAGGATTAAAAATTCATTGTAATCCAGAGGGAGAGAGAACATGGCCTGTGAGGAAATGGAGAGTTCTGTGCTCTTCCCACAGCTAGGAAAGTAAAACTAAATCAAGGAGAAAGGACACATTTGGGTTTCTCCCAGTGTCAGCAGGGAGGATGTTACCAGCTGCCATAAAAACCCCATGGTGATCTTTGGGGAAGACTCAGAACCACAAAGCAAAATGGGGAATCAGCCACTGAAGCCAAGGAGTGAAATGCTAAGACACCTTAGCAGCACCACGATGTTGGGGAAGATGAAATAGGAAAACCTTATAAATATGATTGCCTGGCAAAAGATTTGGAAAATACAGACATTGAGATGAGAACTAGATTTGAAATAACAAACCTTGACTACTGAATAACTAGAAAACAATAGTATAGCCAGGTTGAAAGCAATTCCCCCCTTCTGATTAAACAATGCCCTTTACCTACAGATAGGTCCAAAGGTCAAATGGAATGCTCTGTCTCACCCCCAATGTATGGTTCATCCCACACCTGTAACCCTCCCCTGAAGTATCAGATATCTGTAACCCCATTGGCCCAAGTCCTGTTCCAGCCCACCTTGAAGCCCCACGTTGGGCACCAGTCTGTAGAGAGCATGGGACTCCAGGACGGTTTGGATGGATGAGAGATCTCTGAAGTCAGGTCATAGAAGATGTGGTTTATTAAAAGGGGTGAAAGGCCCTGCTTGGAGTTGCCAGGCACAACTCGTGGCAGGCCCAGAGAGAGAGGGAGAGGGAGAGAGAGGGAGCGAGGGTTCCAGGTGAGGGTCCCAGGGGAAGATCAAAGAGAGCATCCGCTCCCTCGGGCACACTTTATCAGGGGGCTTCAAGGTGGGCTGGAACAGGACTTGGGCCAATGGGGTTACAGATATCTGATACTTCAGGGGAGGGTTACAGGTGTGGGATGAACCATACATTGGGGGTGAGACAGAGCATTCCATTTGACCTTTGGACCTATCTGCAGGTAAAGGGCATTGTTTAATCAGAAGGGGGGAATTGCTTTCAACCTGGCTATACTATTGTTTTCTAGTTATTCAGTAGTCAAGGTTTGTTATTTCAAATCTAGTTCTCATCTCAATGTCTGTATTTTCCAAATCTTTTGCCAGGCAATCATATTTATAAGGTTTTCCTATTTCATTTTCCCCAACATCACTCCTCCCCTTCCAACACCCATGGGCAAAATAGAGTGGGAGGAGAAAAAAAAAAAAGAACATTGACACAGCACATCTTAGAAGGCTGCCCAGGGCAGTGGTGGAGTCCCCCATCCCTGGAGGATTTTAAAAGCCATGTGGATGTGGTACTTGGGGACATGGGATAAGTGGTGTGCTTGGCAGTACTGAGGGAACAGTTGGATTCAATGGTCTCTCAGAGGGTTTTTCCAACCTTAAGGATTCTGTGATTCTATGAGTATAAGAGAATAAACCTCCCCCAAACCACAGGTGTCCCCTCTGTGCGCCTCACAGGAATTGTCTATAGGAGCTACACTGGAAGGCATCATTACAGTACATCTGTCTCTTGAAATTATTAACATCAAGCCACGGCTTGAACTTCTGTCCCCCCTCGCACATTGCAGTATCACTGGAACTTAGCCTCAAGAAGGAGAGGACCTTTCTGGGACTTCCTGAGAAGGAGAGGAGCCTAAAGTGAAGGGGAGAGCCCAAGTGCAGCCCCTCATTGCCAGCATGACTATGTGGCAGATTGGTTACATCACACCCACACAAATCCACCAAGGGAGGGGTTTCTGGTGTTTAGAGTTTTAGAAGCAACCACTGGATGGCTGGAGATATACTCTGTGCCTGACACCACTGCCTAGAACCCCATCCCGGGCCTTGAAAAGCAAGACATGGCACCCCAGAAGGAACTGAGTCAGACAACAGGACTCATTTTAAAAACAGCCTTCTAGAGACCTGAACCAGAGACCATGGAATTGAGTGGGTATATCATATTCCCTGTCATACACTAGTCTCTGGGAAAATTGAATGGTACAATGGACTGTTAAAAACCACATTGAAAGCAATGGGTAGTGGGACCTTCAAACACTGGGATCTGTATTTAGAGAAGGCCATGTGGTTGGCTAACAGCTGAGGCTCCGCCAATCAAGCTGGCCCTGGCCAATCAAAACCTCCACGAAGCACAGAAAAGGATAAAGTCTTCACAGTACATATGAGAAATGTGTTAGGGAAGACAGGGCAAACACATCCTTGGGATTGTTTTTGCTCAAGGGCCTGGGTGTACTTGGTGTGTAATGCAGGAGGATGGGGAAACACAATGTGTACCTGGATGGGAATGTGGATTTTCAGAAAATGTTGAATTCTATTATATTGGTTGTTGAATGATACTGTATGTCACAACTGCCATGTTCAGTGAGGATGGATTGCTCCAGATACACCAGCTGGGAGCTCCTGATGCAGCAACCAGCCAACAGCACACCAGCCCTCATGCCCTGGAAGACATCTAGGAGGGAAAGAACCCACAGTCATGGAGTGAATGAACTCAGCAGACATCTGGGAGGGATGGCCATGACTACAGAAAGTATATCTGTGCTTGTGTATATTTATTATATATATGTATGTAGTTGAAAGGTGTAGGATCTGGGCACGAGTAGATGGTACAATATCAGGGGGAGATAATGTCCTTGTTTTTCTCACAGGTATGGAGAATGGGCAAAACTTAGAGCCATGTGCGCATTGCAAGGTTGCTATTCTGTATCACTCAAATCATCACCAGAGTGCAGCTTCGGGGGGAAGAAAAAGGTGAACACACACCAGAAGTGGTGCCATTCTCTTCTTCTTCGGAGAAGTTGCCACAGTTGCCACTGGGGACTCTGCCTTTCTTCCACTGCTGCCTGTCTCTTCTCATGCCTCAGGAGAACACAGCTCCAAGCGGCAAACACAGCCAGGTCCAGCAGAGTGCCTACGCCATGGGCACCAGTGCTGGAAGCAGCCACAGGGAACAGAGCAGCAGCAAATGGAGCTGAGCCGAGTTGAGCCAAATGGAGCTCAGCTGAATACTGCCAGACACAGCCAAGCCCAGGGGACCAGTCAGAGCAGCGCAGCCTGGACAAGATGGCTTGGAGGGTTTGTCTGTCATTGTCTTAGGCCTGGGGAAGGGGAATGCTGATTGCAGAAACAACTACCATCTTCACAGAATCACAAAACATTCTGAGTTGGAAGAAAGTCATAAGGATTATCAAATCTGACTCCCGGCCCTACACAGCACCACCCCCAAGAGTCACACCCTGTGCCTGAGATCATTATCCAAACACTTCTTGAGCCCTGGCAGCCTTGGGGCTGTGACCACTTCCCCGGGAAGCCTGTTCCAGTCACCAACCATGCTCTGGGGGAAAAACCTTTTCCTAATATCAAACCTAATCTTCCCCAGAGACAACTTCAGACCATTCCCTCGGGAGTGTCACTGGTCACCAGAAAGCAGAAATCAGAGAGCTGCCCCTCCTGTTCCCCTCACCAGGAAGCTGTAACTGCAATGAGGTCTCCCCTCAGTCACCTCTCCTCCAGGCTGAACAGACCAAGTGACCTCAGCTGCTCCTCCTACAGCTTCCCCTCAAGGTCCTTCACCATCTTTGTTACCTTCCTTTGGACTCTCTCTAATCATTAATGTCTTCCTTGTATTGTGATGCCCAAAGCTGCACACAATATTCTTGTCTTTGTCTCAGGAAAAACTGCATGTCCCTGCCAGGCTGTGCAAACACCCACCACCTTGTCTTTGTCTTGGCAACTACATGAACTGAGCCAAAAAGGAACTCATCATTCTCTTGGTGGTTTAACACCGTTTTTCATCCATTTATACCAACAGTGCAGCACTTGGTGACAAAGAGATCTGTCTTTAACCTTGCATATATATCTGCATATATTCTTCTTTTAACTGGCTCCCTCCACTGGCTCCCTCCACTCCCTCCCTCCAATCCCAGGGAGCTACGTGACTTTTGCTGTGCATTTACCACACCATGAAAGTCTGAAAATAGTTGAGAAGTGACAGCAAAGCTTTTTTCTTTTACAGTGAAGAAAAGCCAACTGGGAAGCCATTCCCAAACCAGGCTTTACTGCAGCTTTCTGACTCAGTAGTTTTCTTCTCCACGTCTTCCTTCGAAATCTGTGCAATGCCTGGGGAGAGCTGGGCATCTTACAGGGTCCTTCAGTGTCAGTCCTTCAGTTCAGACCTTCCAGGTCATGAAATCATTGGTCTTCCCGGCATACCTCTGATTTGAAATGTCATCTCTCCCATACCTGGGGAGGGTGACCTGACTTTTCAGAGCAGGGATGATGCTGTGTCTGAGATGAGACGGCTCCTCTTCAACCTGACCTGATCAACAGAGCACTCCCCTCCTTCCCCTTCTTGCCGCTGAGACCATTCTCCTTGGTCCATCCCCCCAGGCTAGTTCCTATCTACATTTGGCTGTTACGCTTTTCAAATTACATAGAGTTTCTATTATGAGGGTGTTGAAAGTTAATTTTTTTTCTTTTTTTCTTCTTTCTCTCAGGGAATGTTTCTCCCATTTGTTGCTGAAGAGATTATGAATTACAATACTTAAAAGAAAAAAGATGTAGAAAGGATGGGGAGGAGGGGGGAAGGGGTACAGTTGCTGCAGTCTCTTTGCTGGGGAGTGAGCTCACTGGCAGGGGGGTATTCTCTTGGGGGGGGGAGGGGTGCTAACCAAGACCTGGCTGGGGGCAAAGGGACTGAGCTCAGCGCTCTCTCTCTCTCTCTGTCTCTCTCGGATTGGAGGGCGGACAGTTGTGGTTTTGGACTGCTGCTGTAGAGAGGATTCACTGCTGCTGTGGAGTTTTTTGTCCTTCGCTACCTCTCCTTACTGTGGGTAAGCCTCTGCTCACAAGAGTGGTCTTTGAACGGGGACCTGTAAACATCCAACCTCACTGGGAAGGACCCTTAGCATCTGCTTGGGTGCCTCAGGGGAAACCCAGGACCACCTACCCCCACCCTCTCTCCAGAGGAAGCACCTCCTGGGTGCTTGCAGAAGCCTTGTTGCTGCTGCCATCAACAGGATGTCATGTGGGACACAAGACAGAGAAAAATTTTTAAAAACCCAAAACACACCCCCGCTATGCCTTCTCTCTCCTTGTTTGCCACCCTGGGGTGTGCTTACCTCTGCTGTTCCAACCCACTGCTCAGCTCACCACCCAGAGTGCCACTGAGACCGGCTGTTCCCTGTGAGTTTTGCAAAGAGAGCCACCTGCCCTCCCTACCATCGCCATTGCCATGTGGGGAGGCGGCTGAGCTCACGCCACAGCGCCCCCTGCAGCCACGGGGGAATCGTCGCACCTGCCCTGCCTGGCCGGGAGCCAACAGCGCCCCTGCCAGCTGTGGCCGTAACTACACCGAAGGGGAAAGTGCTTGACGTCAAGAAAAAGCTGTTATTGGGTTACTGGTTTTGTTGTTTGTTTGTCTTGTTATTTTTACTTTAGTAAAGAACTGTTATTCCTTTCTCATATCTTTGCCTGAAAGCCCCTTAATTTCAAAGTTATAATAATTTGGAGAGAAGAGGGTCATCTTTTCCATTCCAGGAAGGTTCCCACCTTCCTTGGCAGACACCTGTCTTTTAAACCAAGAGAGTATACAGAAGCCTGTCAACTTTACTCCACCCACTTCAGACATCTCTGTATGCAATTCCTCCTTGAATAACCCTTACTTTCTGACTCTTACTAACACAAAAAAAAAAAAACCACAAAAAGGAACAAAGCTACCAAGGGTTAAAAAAATGTCTCCTCTCAGTACCTGATAACAGAGACATTATTCACAAGGATAGAAGGTAAATGGAAGACATTTGGGGTCTGGTTTGAATCCATGTAGTTTGTCATGCTTCTGGCAAAGAGGGAAAAGGAAAAGGGGGAAAATTTCCCATGACACAAATATGAAGGGTAACAAAATTGATTTGGGAAGAGCTGCCGTGATCCTGTACTCTACAGCACTTGTGTGCTGGCTTTGATTTACACAGAGCATGCACTACTGAGTTGGAAATTAGGTGTTAACGCTTGAGAAAAGGCATGAAGACAACCATGGGAGCTCTCTGAAAACATCTGCCCACCACCATTAACTGCCCCTGAAATGGAGCAGGGCTATCACCAGCACTGGGAAGCAAACAGAGCCAGAGCAAAAGCATCATTATCTCACACAGTGCCCTGAACCCCCAAATACTACACCAACACTTTTATCATTTTTTCCACCTCAAAACTGATTATTTACTCCTGCCACAAACCCACCCGCAGAAGCTTTTCTCTGGCCCTGGCTGACTTTGACCCTTCACATGTTGCTTCCATTTTGTTCCTGCAGCCTCGTGCCATGACCACTGTGGTTTGTCTTTTCTGCTGTGTGTCATTGAAGAGTTTCTAAAAGGCTGATGTCACCCTTTAATTTTTGTCTTCTCTTTGTTTCACAACCATGCACTCAACACTATTCCTTCAAGGCTGTTACCTGAGGAGTCACAGGTGACCCAGGAAGCTGGGAGCCTTCCTTCCAGGTGGTCACTCAAGTACAGAAGCCTCATGCCATGGGCAGAAGATGGGCTGAGCTTGTCCACCAGGCCCCTGGGGGTGAGGAGAGATGGCATGCACATGTGATGCAGCAGTTTCCATTTAAATGTTCTGATGGGAAGAATGATTATTTCAGCATTAACAGCCCTGATTTGTGGAATTCGGTTATGTGCTGCTGGGAACGGCACAAGCTGAGGTCTGGGGGTGGCTGGTAACCAGTGGGAGTTCAGAGGAGAGGGCCCAGGTGGTAAGTAGAGGTGGAATAGGACATGACAAGATGGGAGAGGATGACAAGGTGACAGTGGAGGGGTGGTGACAGCTTGAAAGAGCACAACAGTTTTGAGCTCCATCTCAGGGGGAAGGGATCTCAGGAAGTCTCAGGTTCCACCTCCTCATATACACAGTCAGTCTGACCTGGTCAAACCAGATTACCCAGTGCTTTAACCATCTGGACCTTGAAGACCGCCAAGGACGGAGACAACACCTCAGGGCAACCTCCTGCAGTGAGTTGAATCTTCCTCATTAGTGTGTTAGAAATAGATGTCCTGAGGTGTAATTCCCCTTTAGAAAAACTTCTTAACATCTTTCAGTGCTCTGCCTTTCCCTTCCCTCCTGAAGCACCTGGGAGGTGCCAGTCTTTGGGACTACAGCTGGGTGCCTCTGCTCTGAAGTCCAGTGATCAATGAGTATGGGGGAAGGTTACATCACTTCTCTTACTGACATTGGGGATTCCTGCTTCTATGTCCTGCTTTTCTTTTCCTTCATTGAACAGTAGAAGAATTTCAACTCCTTTCCACACATCATGCTTCTCTGATGGACTTCTCTGCAAATCCACCAGCAGGCTGCAGGCGTTAGCTGCAGGCGTTAGCTGCAGGCGACTGGGATAGATATTGCACAGTCCTACTCTGGGTCTTATATTACATTAGGGTCACAGTTTGGAGAAAGGCACATGACCAAAGGTCACATGACAACAGCCAAGATTTATTGATGGGTGCCCCCTTTTATGGGGGTTCAAATTTCCCACGCTTGAACAACTGATTGGTCGAGGTTTCAACACCACTCAGCTCACTGGCCAGTGATATGTCTGCATTCATGATTGAATGGGATTGGCTGGGGACCCTGGCTTGAGTTCAAATCCACCCTATCATTGCCTCACCTGGGGACTTGTTTACTTTTATTCTATAATGAACTAGGCTAGCCAAATTGGTTTCTGCTATGGCCAAATTTATCTGTGCAGCTTCAGACCAGCTGTAGCTGTGACAGTCTGACTCCCTTGGGACTTCATTTAATGCATCTTTGCGTCTTGGCAATAAAGGTCAACAATTGCTCTCTCTGTCTCTGTTTAATATTCACCTTATAGTGAATCTAAATTCTATGGCAAATCTAAATTCTACTATCACAGTTTGCTTAAATAGCATACCAAAACCAAAGCTTTAGCAATGCCAAAATGCATATCTCTGCTGTTTCTTTTCTGTTGAGAAACTCAGTTTACATATTTTCAAAGGAAATTAGTTTGCTCTGACATCATTTGATATTGGATATGAATTATATGGTTGTTTTCAGAAACACCTTAGTTTAAAAAAAAATTGCTTTGATTTATATGAATGCTTTTGAAGTTTGTGAGGACCTTTGTCATTGCTGTTCCTGCTTTCAACAGAGCTGAGATAAAATGTTATTTTTGTACCTTTGAGTGTGGAATATTTATAGCAACAGCCTAGCCTATGCCAGTGCACTGTGATTGCATTAGGTGAACAAAATAAGGAGTGACATTCAGAGATGCTGCCTCCTGATAACAGTATGAAGCATTCAGATGAAAAAAAATTACTTATCAGCACTCACACAGTTTTATAAATTGCTACCATTTCACTGAATTTACTGAGAACCTACCAGGGCAAGAGGACAATTTATAACAACAACAACAACAACAACAACAACAATAATAATAATAATAATATGCTAGTTGTTCAAGAGATAGGTGAGTCCCCATGGTTAAAATGACTTTTAGCAATAGCATCTTTTTAGCCATGCAAACCCCAAAGCATTTAGAAAGTTGTCTTTCTGAGAGATAGCAAACCTGCCTCCCCTCTTCTACCACCAAAGCACCTAGGAACTATTCAAGGGGAATGCTAACATGTCTTCCTCATTTCCATCTCCCAGCTTGTGCCAAAGAAGCCACCACGATTGTGTAGGGTCAGTTTCTTATTCTCCTCGCTGCCTGACCAAATCTGCAGATCACAAATGCCACCTGGACAGTCTTACTGTTACACTCACCTTATCAGAGAGGGGACAATGCTGCCACTGAACAAGACCATGCTGCGAGGAAAAGAATGCATCCAGCTCCAGGGCCCCCAACACAAGAAGGACATTGAGCGAGTTCAGAGGAGGCCAGAGAGATGGTCCGATGGTTGAAGCCACTCTGCTCTGGAGCCAGGCAAGAAGAGCTGGGGCTGTTCAGCCTGGAGAAGAGAAGGCTTCAGGGAGACTTTAGAGCCCCTGCCAGGGCCTTAAGTGGGCTAAGAGCAGGATTCATGAATAAGGGAGAGAGACTTTGGGCAAGGGCCTTGAGTGACAGGACAAGGGGAATGGCTTCACACTGCCAGAGGGTAGGGTTAGATGGGATATTGAGCAGAAATTCTTCCCTGTGAGGGTGGAGAGCCACTGGAACAGATTGTTCATAGAAGCTGTGGCTGTCCCATCCCTGATAGTGTTCAAGGCTGGATATCTCTTGGAGCAACCTGGTCTAGTGGAGGGTGCCTCTGCCCATGTGTTTTGGGGTGATTTTATGATGATACTTTATTCCCTAATCAACTGCTTTATGCCCAGAAATGGCTGCTGTATATTTAAGGTGAACCAGGGGGCAGGGCTGCAGCCCAGGGAGCTCTGGCACGGGCTCTGTTCAATCTCTTTCTCTCTGTTGTAGTCGGTGGATACACGGATTGTTACTTCATTGCCTTTGCTAGATCAATTTCGCCAATTTAGGCAAGAAAGTTCTGGTATTTTGGGTTTTCCTTCCCCTGGCCTGGAGGCTTTTCATTGGCAAATCCTTTCATCAGCCTTTCGTTTTTATTTCCCTGAACTGTCCCAGTTTATTGTTTTTCTTTGACACAGACAGTCCAAATCCTGGGAAAGACTGAGACAGTGAAAGAAGGCATATTAAACTCTACCAACTTCACCTGCTGTGAGGACAAGAACCATGCCAGAAATCCAACAGGTTCCCAGCTGCTGTGTGAATTCTTTTTCCTCCTCCTAAGGGCAGCCACCATCTTTGCATCCCAGCCATGCAATGAGGTGCTTTTCTTCCCCTATGTTTTGCGGGTATCTTGCTTTGTTAATAAACAGTTTTACTTTATTTTTCACTTTCACCCAGGGGTATTCAATCTTCTCATTGGAAAAAAGGGATTATTGAAGCCCTTCTCTTTGGACAAAATGTTCATTCCAGGGTGCTTTTCCCCTAAAATTTGTCTCTAAGCCGAGACACCATGGCAGGGATGTTGACTGGATGACCTTTTAAAGGTCCCTTCCAACACAAACTCTTCTGTGATCCTGTGATTTAAGGAATACCCTCCCCAGATTACCTGTTAACCAATTGTTATCAGCAATTAACATGCTGGATGTACAAACTGTAGAAGTCAATCAGCTCTACTCAGCCCAGGCCTATCACACTTAAGAGCAAATTTTAACCATGGAGCTGCCCATGAGCAGATAAATGTGCAAAGGACACAAACAAGAAATACTTGGCTCCACTCAATTCTCCCTTTGAGGCAGTTTTTGTGGTGTCAAATGTAATGATTAAAAAATGGTCTAAGCACATGCAAGAGCCTGCAGCAGTGAGGTGATTTAGCATGGGCAGTGCCAGGTAATGCCCCAGCTGCCAAGAAAACTCCATGAACAACTGTGCTCTGTCTCTGGACTTCTCTGCTTTCATGCTGATTTCCCATTATATTCATTAACCTTCTCTAATGCACAGTTGCTCTGTGTTCTTGTACTTAAGGGAAATTCTGGATTAGTTTGAGTAACACCACTTTGGGCTTTTGCAATATGGTGTAAGCTTTAAAGCTCCAAACCTACATCAATAACTGCAGTCATTTGTTCATTTCCAGGAGGTTTCTGATCACCAGATCCTGCCAGACTCTATCCTAATGTAGCCCTATCCCCTTTCATTTTAAAGCTAATACCTACAACAAAACCCTGATGCTGCATCAGTTCATGTCCATAAACAAAACTCCTGAATACAGAGTTTTAATGACATGGTAATAAAAATTACCATTCTGCACCACTGGCTGGTTGTCCAAACCATTGCCCTGGGAAAAGGAGGAATGGTCTGTGCCTGATTGAAGCTACTTAACCAGGAACCAATGTATTTCTCAATGCTATAACACCCACTTCAGCGGTTCAGTTGCTTCAAATATGACTGAAGTAAGTGTAAAGATCGTTTTGACACTACACCTTTAAAAGACTTGCTTGGGAATACACATTATTATTCCTAATTGCTTCCTGGTAGCTAATTGTGACTGATCTGTCTCTTCACCTCCCTCTTGCTCTGAGTCCTCCAAAGCACCACATGACTTTCCATCTTCTGCTGTTTCTGGGTAAATGCACCAATAAGGTGCTGGGGCGTCAGCAATAAAGTATGCAAAAATGACACAGAAAGCTCAAATTACTGGAAAGCATGAAAATAAATTGCATGCCCAGCTCTTTCAGCTTAAGCAAGAAGCTGTTTCTTGCATGAATAAAGCAGGGATAAGCATGGAGCCCAGGGTCACTGCACACCCCATGGGCTGCCAGGGATGCCAGCTCTCACTGTCTTCATAAAATCATAGAATAACAGAAGGGTTTGGGATGGAAGGGACCTCAAAGCTTATCCAGTTCCATTCCCCTGCCACAGGTAGGGACACCTTCCACTAGATCAGGTTGCTCCAAGCCCTGACCAACCTGGCCTTGAACACTTCCAGGCATGAGGCAGTCAAAGCTTCTCTGGGCAACCTGTGCCAGGGCCTTGCCACCCTCACAGGGAGGAATTTCTGCCCAACATCCCATCTAACCCTGCCCTCTGGCAGTGTGAAGCCAAACCCAGCTCTCTTTAGGCCCTGGCAGGGGCTCTAAGGTCTTCCTGGAGCCTTCTCTTCACCAGGTTGAACACCCCCAACTCTTCTTGCCTGGTTCCAGAGCAGAGTGGCTCCAGCCCTCAGACCATCTCTCTAGGCTCTGGACTCACTCCAGCAGCTCCATGTCCTTCTTGTATTAGGGGCCCTGGAGCTGGAGACAGCTCTGCAAGCTGGGGTCTTCCAGGTGTGCAAGTGCATCAAGCTGCAGACTGTGGTCAGCACATCAAGACAAGGACTGGGACAGGGTAGGTGTAGTGTGCTCCCCACCTGGCCTGGACCCTACATGTGGGGGCCAGAGAACCAGCAAAGGGGGAGCCTACTGCACTCCCCTGGAGGCCCAACCCCTGAGCTACAACCCTTTCGCTTAGGGAGAGCAAGAAAATTGCCCCCAGAGTCCTTTGTGACTGTATGTTGATTTCTTCTACCCCATTGGTCCTTCCCCTTTGTTCTGCCTCTGTGCCCTCATCCCACTCGCTCTAGTGTTCTGTCCTACCCCCTCAGATCCCTATATAAAACCCTGCTTTCCCTACCTGAGTGACTCTTTTCTTCCTGGATCCCTTCAAGGAAGAAGCTCAATAAAGTTTCTCCTTGGAACCTCACACAAAGACCCCATATTTGGGGAAGATGAAATAGGAAAACCTTATAAATATGATTGCCTGGCAAAAGATTTGGAAAATACAGACATTGAGATGAGAACTAGATTTGAAATAACAAACCTTGACTACTGAATAACTAGAAAACAATAGTATAGCCAGGTTGAAAGCAATTCCCCCCTTCTGATTAAACAATGCCCTTTACCTGCAGATAGGTCCAAAGGTCAAATGGAATGCTCTGTCTCACCCCCAATGTATGGTTCATCCCACACCTGTAACCCTCCCCTGAAGTATCAGATATCTGTAACCCCATTGGCCCAAGTCCTGTTCCAGCCCACCTTGAAGCCCCCTGATAAAGTGTGCCCGAGGGAGCGGATGCTCTCTTTGATCTTCCCCTGGGACCCTCACCTGGAACCCTCGCTCCCTCTCTCTCCCTCTCCCTCTCTCCCTGGGCCTGCCACGAGTTGCGCCTGGCAACTCCAAGCAGGGCTTTTCACCCCTTTTAATAAACCACATCTTCTATGACCTGACTTCAGATATCTCTCATCCATCCAAACCGTCCTGGAGTCCCACGCTCTCTACACCCCATGTCTCTCCTTCTGCGTCACTCCGATCACAGAAGGACTGAAATCACCTGGCGTAAGCACAGATATGCCTGTGCCCCTGAGGTGTCTTTTTCAAGACGCTTCTTCAGGAAGGTTGCAGCACTCTGATCACCGCCCGCCGCGGCACTACAGGCCTTGGCTGCCAGGTGCCAGAATGCTGTCAGTCACATTAATTGTGACCATGTCTGGTTCTGGCTGTAAGAGTCCTTCACGTTACTTGCTCAACTCGCACACCAGCTCTGGGGAGATAACTATGAAGCAAGAATACTTTCATCTGCTTATTTTACTAGTTTTTGCATGTATATGCTGATAAGTCTTTTGTCCCAGTAATATCTTATGCGGGGGGAAAAATATAACAGTTTAATCAGTCCATGCAGTAATCAGCACTTATCTGTCATACAAATTGTTACAAGAATTCACTTTTCCCTTTCAGAGTCCTCTCTTGTATTTTTCTATTCATGAACACACACAGAGGGCACAGCTCATTTCTGATTTTGATACAGCTGTCTGTAATGGAATAATTTCCATCTTGTTTTTAGCTTTATTCATTTTCATATATACAAGCCACTGGGGTTGGGTTTTTTGTTTGTTTGTTTTTAAGATATAATAATTTATATATGTGGTTCACAACTTGAGATTTCAATTAAACCTTTTTGATAGGATGAGGCGAGGTTGGACAGGGCTTGCAGCAACTTAGTCTAGTAGAAGATGTCCCTGCCCATGGCAGCAGGGATGGAATGAGATGATCTTTAAAGTCCCTTCCAACCTTAACCCTCCTCAAATTCTGTGTTCAATCCCTTATTTCACTCACTTGCTTTTTTTAGGACCTAGCAGCTTGCTTCTGGTTTGGGATAATTTTTTTTCTGTTCCTTTTTCCTTCATTTTGGGGGAAGGAAACTTTCTGCATAGTAAAATAACTCAGAATTTATTGAACATTTATTTTTTCAAATTCATTGTATTATATTGCAAAATATTCTAAAAAAACTTTTGAATAATTCTATTTTATTGAGTAGCAAAATCTTTTTTTAAATAATTTTGAGTAATTATATTTTACTGAATATCCTATAAAGACACCCTTCTCTTTTAAGTAGAGAAAATGCCTGTGATATCCCTTAACATCCCTGCTAGCAGGATGCATTGCTGCTTCTTGCACACTTGGCGTGTGAGTACCTGCCTGACTACTCCCAGAGGAGAAATGGATGATGGTTGGGTTTTTCCCCAAGAAAGGATCTCCTTGTTACCCAAACCCTTTATTTACAGCTGTAATTTAGGTGAGGCTTAACATTATTAAGGCAAAGTTGTTCTGCATTTCTTTAATGTTCAAATATTCCTGCTGCTAATATTTTTTCCATTAGAAGGGAAAAGAAAAAGTTTGTGCTCTTCTTTTGAGGCAACCAACCAAAGTCAAAGTTCATTTGTTGTACATTCAAATGAATTTGAGGTGTAGTCCCAGGAACAGGACTAACTTCTTCCTTTTAACCCACACAGAAGACCAAGCTCCTGACAAGCCAGTGACCTACTTAAGGATGACTTTCCTGCTTGTATACAGCAGGGAAAAGATTCCTAAGGAAAACAGAGGTGCTGAGTTCCACTAAAAGGAATTGATCAGTAGTGGTTTTAATTGAGTTCTCTTTTCAGGAGACAGGGATTTCACATCACCAAATGCAAACATTAATTCCAAAAATAACTAATTTGCATGGCAAAAAGCTGAAAACCTCTTTCCTTCACTCTCCTGCGGCACAGAGGAGATGTATTTGGGTTTCCCAGACTGAAATAGAGATTTTTGGAGTTCACCTGAGTTAAAAAAATGAATTAAGCATTTCAATTTTAGCTTGTAAAATTATGTGTTGAATTTTAACCTTTTACTTAAGAAACCTCTGCCATGGTACAAAAGGGCATAGGAAAATGCAAATTTCTGAAGCTTCTTGCATAAAGAACTATACTAAGAGATACAAATAACCCAGATAAAGGGGGCTCCTCTGTCTCCAAGCCTATCAAGACTGACAGACGTACTCAGATAAGGACCAAAGGACTAAAAGCGCACGTGCAAAGGGGAAAAGTTCAAAAGTTCAGTCATGAGGAAGACCAGAATCTTCAGCCTCAGAGACCACCGAGAGACCCCTGTGCGACCACCACAGCAAACCAGGCATGCCTAGAAGGGCGTGGACCTATTTAGCATGAGAGGCGAGGACAGGCGGGGCCAGGGGTTGAATATGCATGGGAAAGTTGTGTAATGTATTGCATATGGAACACCTTTGTGAATAAAGATGTGGGTCAGACTGAGGCTCGGGGCACAAGTCTTTATGAGAGATATCTGACTTGTGTCGGGCACTGACATACATACCCACTTCATAACTACCTGAGGTTGTGGAGTCTATTTATTCCGTGTATCGCTTCAAGACCACAAGTTACTCACTGCACACATCAAATATCTATTCTTCCAAGGTCTTGTTCACATTGTGATCTGGGCAGGACAATAACAAAGTTTCTGAGCGACACACTCGTGGGAGCTAGGAAACGGTGTTGCATTTCCAAGTTCAGAACAGTTGTGCAAGGTCAGTCCAAGAGTCCACCCAGCCCCAGTACCCCACCAGTCTCAGGCAGGTACCTCGAGAAGAATATGAGTAGAGCAGGAGCATAGGGCACTTTCTACTAATACTGACACTATCTTCAATTATTTTCAACTCTTAATTACTCAGTTCCTGAGGGAGAAGTGTTTTCGATGCATTTTGTAACCCAGTTCAGTCTCCCCTTTGGTTTGTCTTGAACCTGGAACAGAAGATCATCATTTTATGCTTCACTGGAGGTTAGGGTTTTCCCTTTTGTTTTCTTTCTCTTAGGGAAGTTTCTCCCATTTTGTTGCTAAGAGACAATAACGACCGGTACCTAAGAGAGACAAAACAAGTCGCCTCGGGAACAGTGCGGCTGGCTACTCTCTTATCTGAGGGTTTCTCTCGGAGGAGCAGATACCTCGAGAACTGAGCTGGGGAAAAGGGGGCTGAGGAAGCTACTGGCTCTTCTTGCTCTCCCGGCTTCAGAGAAGGACGGTCGAGCTGCTGCTTGGAGGGAAGGGTGGGGGGGGGGCGGAATTCGCTACTGCCGGCGAGCCCAGCTCTGCCCTGTTTGTCACCTGCCGTGGGTGAGCTTTTGCTCTTAAGAGCAGCCATTGCACTGAGACCTTATTAACACCCTACCTCACCAAAAGAAAAAGCACTTTCACCATCTCCTACGGTGCCTCAGGGGAAAACCCGGGATCCCGAGCCCCCCTCCCAAGGAGCCTCTACCTGCCGTGTTCGAGAGCCACGCTGCTGCTGCCTAGCCCCAGCCATCCCTCTGTCAGTGCTCCGGGTTTTTCTAACACTGTAGCCACAAACCCTCTGCCTGATGGGACGCCCTGCGGTTCCAGCTACAGCTGCAGAGTTTCTGCTGGCTCTTGCTTGCTGCCCCGGGTGTACCCGCCCTGCCATTCCATCTTGCTGCTTGCAAGGCTCCTGCTGCAGCTCCTTTCGCTATCCAGAGGGGGCACCGGATCGGCTGCTCCTGGCGGTTTGTAAAGGAGGCCCCGTCTCCATTCCTTTCTGCCGGCTGCGTCCGCCATTGTCCATATGCGGAGAAACGAGCGAACTCGCGCCACAGCGCCCCCTGCAGCCAAGGGGGAATCATCGCACTTGCGCAGCCCAGCTGAGTAGCCACCACCGCCCCTGCCGGCTGTGACCGGAACTACGCCGAAGGGGAAAGAGCTTGGCAGCCGAGAAGAGGCTGTTCTTGGGTCTCTGGTTTTGTTTGTTGTTGGTTGCTGATTTTGCTGTTTGCCTTGTTATACATACTAGCAAAGAACTGTTATTCCTTTTCCTATACCTTTGCCTGAAAGCCACGTAATTTCAAAGTTATAATAATTCAGAGGGAAGGGCGTCATATTCTCCATTTCAAGGGAGGCTCCCACCTCCCTTGGCAGACACCTGTCTTTCAAATCAAGACATGCTTGTCTGGAGAAAGAAACGTCTTGAATAAAATTAAATAATTAAATGAATGACTGAAGAGACTTGGCCCACTGTTTCACACTACTTTTATGCAGTCAATGTCCTTTGATAACATCTGTCATGGAATCATTTTATTAATATAAACTGCCTCTTACTGCAGATTTGTAGGAACAGGATGTATATCAGGGCAGCTCTTATGAAAAACTGTAGTGACAAAAAGCTCGATGGCAAAGGGCTAGGTTTGTGTGGCTAGGTTTTGATAGCAGGGATGCTACAGGGGTCACTTCTGTGAGAAGATGCCAGAAACTTCTTCCATGTCTGGCACAGCCAATGACAGGTAGCTCCAAGGAAGATCCATCGCTGGCCAAGGCCAAGCCCATCAGCAACACTGGGAGCACCTCTCAGACAAAGCATTCAAGAAAGTAAAGAATACTAAGCAACTTCAGCTGGACAGAGTGAGAATATGTGAGTGCAACAGCCCTGCAGTGTCCAAGATCAGTGCAGAAGGAGGGGCAAGAGGTGCTGCAGGTGCCAGAGCTGAGATTCCCTGGCAGCAGATAGTTCAGCCCATGGTGAGGCAGCTGTACCCCTGCAGCTCATGGAGGGCATGAGGGAGCAGAGATCCACCTGCAGCAGCTGGAGGACTCCATGCCAGTCAAGTTGAGCCTTGACTGAACTCAGGAAGAGTGGAAGAATAGAGGAATACAAGGAAAGTGTTTTATTATTTGGGCTTTATTCCTCATTATCCTACTCTGATTTGACTGATAATAAATTAAACCAGTTTCCCCAAATCAAGTGTGTTTTGCCTGAGATGGTAATGACTGAGTGATCTGTCTCTGCCCTTATCTTGATCCAGCAGACTTTTGGTAGATTTTCTCTCCCCTGCCCTGCTGGGGAGGGAAGTGACAGAGCCACTCCCTCACTACACCTCATGAGAAGTTTTTAGCTGTTACAGACCATGAATGAGAAACAAGGAACACAGGAGCTGAGTAGTCCAGCCTGGACAGGGAAAATAAATGTGCAACTGAGGGAGTAATGAGCCTATCTTGCAGGAAAACCTGTAATTTTGAAACTGAAGGTGACAATTTCATTTTGAAGGTATTTGTGAATGTTGTCATGGCAGAAACAGAACATTTACAAGAGCACGGTTGCTCTGCAATTAATAAAGAGTACAGAAGTGTTTTTCAACTTCGAGGTGAAAATGGCTTGAGACATGCAAAAGGCACTCCTATTAAGCTGCAAAAAGACAAGTACAACCATATTTCACCTTCTATGTGCTGTCCTCTCTTCCCTGCTGCCTTTGTAGCACTTTCTAACATTACCATTACCTCAGTGATGGATTGGGAATTTGCACTGCCCTCCTCTCGCCAACATAGCAAGCACCAACAGATCAGTACAAGCCACATAGCCCACAGCAGCCCATGACCAGATGCATCAGACTGTCACCTTTGCACCCAACGGGTTGAACATTACTAGAGTGGCAGCTAAAGCAGAGTGACAAATTTGTCCTAGGAGATTATTTCATCCAGCCTGTCTCTGCTGTGCTATTCCCCAGACAAACACAGGCCCACCTCAGGATTTATTTTTCACACTGTAAAGCACATGTTTTATTTTAGGTGTGTGACCAAAAGGATTGTCACTGCGATTTTGGATGGACCGCAAGCTGGAAGAATTTGAAGGCAGTGCTGACAGTGGAGCACCTCCTCCTTTGCAGAGTCAGCACAATTTGGTGGGACCCCTCTGCACATCATACTGCCTGTCTCAGCTTCATTTTTCCAACAAGTTCCCCATCTATACTTTCAGACCACTTTAGGCTTTATTCAGGTATCTCTTTGTCCCTTGCTTTTGGCCATGTCAGGTTTGATAGTGAGGAGGCTACAGGGGTCGCTTCTGTGAGACCTGTATTTCCTCTTCTTTTGCCTTTTATATCATTCCTGTTGTGTTTTTCTTGCCCGTCAGACTACTCTCCCAGCTGCAGATCAATTAAATTAAGCACGGAGGCCAAGCAGCCAGCAAATAGTTCATTAAGAGAGTTTATGAGGTGTTGTTCTGAATTCATCAAAACCCTCTTGAGAAAATCCTCCTCTTCTCTTAACAGGGATATGCAGCTGAGCTCCAATCCTGAGAGGACAGGACATACAGAGATATTTTGCTGCCTTCCTATACATTAGGTGTTTTAAGTCACTCAGCAGTGCTCCACAAACCCTTTGCACACAACAGCTGACATCCTTCCACCTCTTCCTCAACCCTCTGCTCATTAATTTGTCTACTGACAAAGAGCTTTTAGATCTTTCTGCTGTTTACTTGCTCAGGCAGGAAGAGGCCCCATGGCACTGCAGAACGACAACTGTTTTGGGCAGTAACAGTTTATAGATCAAATTAATCATTCTTCAATTATCAACTCATGGTGACATTTCACCTCTCTGTTTCCTTGGGAGGCAACCCAAGTGGCATTCCTTTGATTTCCACTCTATCACTCACTGAAAAATGTAAACAAATATTGAAAAAAAAATACTTTAAGATAGTGTGTGAAGATAAATTCTCTCTTATCCTCTTACTGTTTTATGCATTTTTTGCAGGTCAAATGGGTTTGTAAGCTTAACTGAAAGAATATGGAAACATGGCTGTAGACTGGGAGAATGTTTAAAATCCCAGACTAGGAAATTAACTGTTAAGGAATACATTTAGGACAGGTAGCTCAGTGTGCAAGCTGCAAGTGGAGTTCCGCATGGTGGGAAAGGGCAGGAGCCTGAGGCCAGAGGCAGGTGAGCAGCCACTCAGAGACACGCCAGGATACAATAACTCCAAAAGAAGACTCCAGACTATTGCACATGGGATGGAAAAAACTTTTCCTATTAAAAAAAAAAGTAAATTAGAAAATGCTTTAAAGTTCTGTTGTGGTCTTCAGGAAGTAGAATCACAGAATCACAAGATGGTTTGGCTTGGAACAGACCTTAAAGATCATCTCATTCCAAACTCCCTGCCATGGGAAGGGACACCTTCCACTAGACCAGGTTGCTCCAAGCCCTGACTGACCTGGTCTTGAATACTTCTAGGGGTGGGGCAGCCACAGCTTCCCCAGGCAACCTGTGCCAGGGCCTCCCTATCCTCACAGGGAAGAATTTCTGCCCAATATCCCATCTAACTCTGCTCCCTGGTAATGTGAAGCTGTTACCCCTTATCCTGTCACTACATGACATTGTACAGATCTTTTCTGTAGGCTCCCTGTAGGTACTGAAAGGGGCTCTAAGTTTTCCCTGGAGCCTTCTCATCTCCAGGCTGAACACTCCAAATTCCCTCAGCCTTTACTCACAGCAGAGGTGATCCACCCCTCTAATCATCTCCATTATCTCCTCTAGACTTGCTCCATCAGGTCCATGTCCTTCCTGTGCTGGGACCCCAGAGCTGGATGAAGTTCTGCAGGTGGGTGTCATCTGAGTGGTGTAGAGGGGCAGAATTCCCCCCTTCTCTACTGCCCACAGGGCTTTGGATGCAGCCCAGCATACAGAATTTTCTGGGCTCCCAGTGCACACAGCCAGGGCATGTTCAGCCTCTCACCCACCAGCACCCCCAAGTCTCTCTCAGCAGGGCTGCTCTCAAAACTATTCCCCACCCAGTCTGGATTTGTGCTTGGACTTGACTCAACCCAGATGCAGCAGCTTGCACTTCGTCTTGTTAAACCTCATGAGATTCCCATGAGCCAGTTCTCGAGATATCCAGGTCTCTCTGATTGACATCCCCTCCTTCACATGGGTCACCTGCATCATTCAGCTTGGTGTCATCTGCAAACTGGCCAAGGGTCCACTCGATCTCTTTGTCTGTGTCATTAATGAAGATACGAAGTAACACTGGTCCCAGTACCATCAGGACATCAGTGCCATCCTTCAGGAGCCAGTGATCACTGATCACTGATCACCACCCCCTGGATGTGACCATGCAACCAATTCCTTATCCATCTCACAGGCCTGTTGTATCTGCAGAGAATTTTGGTACTTAATGCACTGCAATTAAGGGATAAAATTACTCTACTTATAGCAGACACTGTATATTACCTATTGTTCTAGCAAAAGGGTAACAGTATGTCCGTCCAAACCTCAGCTGTGCCAAAGAAAGCTGAAATATTTAGTTTTATTTTGGGGAAGGGCCAACAAATGATAAATCCAGAAAGAAAAGGGGCAATAATTGAGCTCCCATGTCTGGTCGCAAAAAGCAGGTACGAGGTTTTCTCAGAGGTGTGGTGTTTTGTTGACTGTGGATTGCAAGGTTGGGGAATTGACTAAGTCTCTAACTAAAGCAACCAAGAATAGAGAGACAGAAGAGCTGTCCACACCTGGACCCAGGTGCAGCGGGAGTACCAGACTGCATTAAGTTGTTGTCAGCAGCAGCAACTCTAACATCAGAACAAGCATAAGATGATTTAAGAAGATGCATCACCCTAAATCCAGCGAGCCTATTACCTCTACCTGATGATGGAGAACATTCCAGTGTGCACAAGTGATGCACATTTCAAATCCATAGACTGATTTAACTGATATTCCCTCACATTACCCAGATACAGTTATATTTGCAGATGGCTCATCCTGTTCCCTGCAAGGACATCTCATTCCACCCCCCCTGCCATGAGCAGGGGCACCTTCCACTAGATGAGGTTGCTCCAAGCCACTTTCAGGGATACCATTGCCACACAGTCACAGAACCATCAAATGGTTTAGGTTGAAAAGGACCTTAAAGTTTATCTCATTCCAAACCCCTGCTATGGAAGGGGCAAAGAATTTCAAACATTAAGCATTGAAGATTATACTGGATGGAAAGCTGGATATGATCTGGCAAATGAGAGATGTGACTGTACCTGTGTTTCTGGCTGTGGCTGCTGACAGAGAACATCCTGCAGTTTGATTATAGGCTTGTGTCATGTCTGCAAAAGAAAACAGACCAAAAGGAAGAGGAACAAAAAGGAGAGAACTTTGGCAAGAGCCTGGAGCAACAGAACAAGTGGGAAAGCAGGTTTTATGTTAGGAGTAACACGTCCAGCTCTGGGACCCCAAACAGCAGGACATGCAGCTGGTGTGGCAAGTCCAGGAAAGCCGTGGAGATGCTTCAAGGGCTGAAGGCCCTCTACTCTGGAGACAGGCTGGGAGAGCTTGGGGTGTTCAGCCTGGAGAAGACTGAGAAGAGCAGGAGCCCCTTCCAGTGCCTAATAGGGCTCCAAAAGAGATAGAGAGGGACTTTGGGCAAGGGCCTGGAAGGACAGGAAAAGGAGAATGGCTTCCCACTGACAGGGGCAGAGTTAGATGGGATACTGGGCAGAAATTCTTGGTTGTGAGGGTGGTGAGGCCCTGGCACAGGTTGTCCAGAGAAACTGTGGCTGCCCCATCCCCTGGAAATGGGCAAGGCCAGGCTGAACAGGGCTTGGAGCAACTTGGTCCTGTAGAAGATGTCCCTTCCCATGCCAGGGGAATGGAACTGGGTAATCTTTGAGGTCCCTGCCATCCCAGCTCGCTCCGCCATTCGGGGTTGCCGCACGCTGCCCTTTGGCTCATGCCGGGGCCTCAAGCCCCGTGACGTCATTGCCGCGCGTTGGCCTGTGACGTCAAGAACGCGCCGGGCGGGCGGACGTTGCCATGGAGGCGGCAGATGAGTGGCTGCTGCAGTCGCTGCGACTGTGAGGGACCCCCGGACCCCCGGCACCCGCCACCGACCCGGGCACCGCCAACCTCACACCCGCCCTCTCCCCGCAGGTACCGCGACCTGCACACCTTCGAACTCCAGGCACCCACCCGCCTCATCGAATGGGCCCGCGGGAACCGTGAGTGCGAGGCGGGCAGTGCTGAGGGGAAGAGAGGGACCAGGCTGGAGTCTGGCGGGGTGGGGTGGCTGTGGCTGGCCGGAGGAAAAAAGTAGGCCCAGGGGCCGGGCCGGAGCCCGTGTAGCGGGAGAAGGGGGAAAGGAGCCTGTGGGGTTGGACCAGTCTGGGGTCCCAGAAGGGAGGCCAGGGTGCAGGGCCAGGACCCCAAAAGTGGGGCTAAGTGGCTGGAGCTGTTCCGGGTTCAGCCTGGGCTCGAGCTCAGGGCCTGGTGGTCCATGGACTGTGTGGTAACTCGGGTTTGTCTCAGGGAGGGTGTGCTGGGCAGGGGGGCAGCCCTCACCATGTTCCTGGCTCTTTATGCCCACTCCACCAAGATGTCTGTGTAGCTGGGTATGGACAGTCTGATGGGAACGAGATCCTGCAGCTGATACCACCGCCTACGCTGCTGACAAAGGAGACCCAGGTAGGTGTTGCAGCCAGGGTGGCACCAGACCTCTCTGACCTCCTTGGCCTGATATTTTCAGAGACCAAGCCAGGGCATGGTGGCCTTCATGAGCTGTTACCTGTTGCTGTGACAAGGGCATGCCCAGGGATTGAGCAGCTTTGTTTGAAAGGAAAAGCACATAAGTCACCTATTTGTTGTCCAGTCATGTTATCCTGCAGCTGCTCTGCAGACAGCTTGGGTTGTGGACACTTCATCTCCAGGTATGTGAATGAAAGCATTTCATGGGGAAAGAGAACAGATGAAGACAGCAAGCCAAGTGAAGAAGGAGCTTGCTGAGCAGCTCAGGCCTGGGGGACCACCCTGCAGAGCACTAAGGTTAGCCCTTGAGGGGGTGACCTCCACACTAGAGTAGAAGGTGGTATTGGTCACTAGGAGTGTAGAAAGCTCCTGAGCCAGGTGTGCACAGATGGCAACAAACACAGGCAGAGCTCTTGGAAGCAGCTTTTTCCAGACTTTTGTTCTCACTGACTATTTTGGGATCCTTCAGACCTATATCTTCTGTTGAAAAAGGCAGCACTGGACAGGGAAGAGCTATACCAAGCAAGAGTTTGCCTCTGTCATTTTTTGTGATAACTGAGCACAGGTTGTGCACCATTGTGTGAAGAAATGGTTTTGCCTCTGATTTCTAGGGCCTGTGTCCAGAGAGAGATTTCAAGGTAGAATGTGGTGGATTTTCAGAGCACCCAGTGTACAGCCTGAAATATGTGCCGGACACCAGGTATGACCACAAGGTCCTTCCCAGGATGTATTGGAGAAGGAGAAGGGACTTACTCACTGAGAGCAAATTCCTTTTCCATGCCTGCTTCCCAACCCAGCTGGTCAATCCTGCCAGCTCTGAGACCAGTGTGAGTCTGGGCCAGTTATCAAGAAGTGCTGATGTTGCTGCTCCCTACCCCATTTCTGAGCAGTAGGGGCCTGTAGAGTTATCCTGCTCTGCCTTTCTCCAGCATTTGACACTGTTTGGAGCTGCTTAGCAGCAGAGTAGGATACTGGTGGGTGGTGCCACTGCTCTGCAAGACCCTGTGTGTGCAGGTTCAGAAGCTTTTTTTCCTGCTCTGGATTTAGACCAAACAAATACCACTGGCTGATCTCTTGTTCAGTGTTTCTTCCTACACAAGTCCCCATTGACTACTTTAGGGCTGTCTGGATCATTCTTAGTCTAGTCCTTCTGGAAAATGTGATAATTAAATCATAGAATCATTTAGGTGGGAAAAGCCCTCTGAGACCATTGATTCTAAGCATTCCCCTATCACTGCCAATCCCACCACTAACATGTCCCCAAGTGCCACACACAACTTCTAAATCCCTCAAGGGATGGCAACTCCACTACTGCCCTGGGAAGCCTGTGCCAACGCTGGACACCACTTTCAGGGAAGGAATTTTCCCAGTATCCAACCTAAACATCCATTGGTGCAACTTGAGGCCATTTCCTCTTGTCCTGTCCCTTGTTCCTTGGGAGTAGAGCCCAGTTCCCACCTGGCTGCACCCTCCTGTCAGGGAGTTGTAGAGAGCAAAAAGATGGCCCCTGAGCCTTCTTTTCTTCAGGCTGAGCACCGGCCCTCCCCCTACCCCCAGCTCCCTTAGCCGCTACTCATCAGATCTTCATAAATTATCCTCATAAATGCTGTTGCCTGGAACTGTGTCTGCATGGGCTATGTGGAGCATCCCTGCATGAGGAGTTCAGGGATTATGGTCCTTCCAGCCACCACTCTGCTCCAAGCAGAGGCAGGAGTTCCTACTTACAGGAGCAGCAGACCAGTTTGTCCCAGGCTGGGGAAAACAAGGCTGTTCTCTGCTCCTGAGGAGACTCTTTTGTGAGACTCTTCTGTGAGACTCTTCTGTTTCCTCAGCTTGCTGGTAACAAGTGGCCCACCCGACAGCTCCCTCCAGGTCTGGCAGGTGTCAGCAGAGGACTCTGGTAAGGGTTTCTGAGCTCAAATAGTTTCCCAATGCAGTTGTTGTTGCATCTGACATCTCTAGCTTCCCCTTCTTCCTGTGTGTCAAAAATGAGGAGAGGAGTGCCACTTCCCTGTCCTGAGTGACCACACTTGTGTGGCACAGGCTGGAGAAGGATACAAGACAAGGGTCTACACCAGTTTTGGTGGTTTGGACTTAACAGCACAAACGTCATCAGAGAATTGGTATGTTTAGGCCTACCACAGTAGCCTTGCACTGCAGGTAGTTGGCACAGTGTCCCTTTAGTAACTTCAATGGTTTAGAAATATAGCTCCATCCATTGCCTTTTGGGAGAGGCCATGATCCACCTTAATTCTCTCAAAAAGAGAGAGACTGCTACTGGGTAATACTTGTAAACCACCAGAAAGGAAGTGAAAAAGAAGGAGAAAACTTCTTCATTGAAGATAAACATCTCGATTCACAAATTTTCATTCATTTTGCTCAGCATTTTGTCAATCCTTGCTGGATGAGTTGGAAAGGGGTTTTGCCCTGAAGAGGGGATTAGGCATAATTAGATTTCTTATTGGTTTTGTAGGTCAGTTTTTACCTTTGTGAGGTATTGTTTGAAACAGCTTAATTGGATGGATTACTTGGTTCTCAATGTGTTTTACATCTGTTTCTGTCTCTTCCTAATAGATGTTATTAAATCTGTAAGCACCATAGCAACAGAAAATGGCACTGGGCAATCCTGGGCTAAAATTGCCACCATTTCAGCCAGAGCCCCATGGGTCCTTCATGGCTCAAGACTTGACAGAGTCCAAATTACAGAGGTTGAATCAAGGAAAAATGTCTACACAGCAGGTATTCAAGGCAAGCTTAATGTCTTATTTTTGGAAAGGTGGAGTTTGGGTAAAGCAATTGCTTGAATAGCAAACATTTCACTGAGCAGGTACTTTTGGACATCTGCAAGTGGTTATAAAGATATTTGCCACAAGTATATTGTCTTGAGGAAAGAGGTGACGATTGTCAGGTCCATCCAGCTGCTTACCGCTCTCATTACACTGATTTCTCACATTTCTGCTCCAAATCTGGGCACTACCTGAGTCCTGCAGATAGTTTGTGTGGAGAACTGGGTTCACAGAGGGATGCTGTGTGTGCTGCCTCAAACGAGGGAGGTGACAGCCTGGTTACAACAGGTGGTGGGTGCAGGTCTAGTTTCCTTGGGGATCTCGGGACTCTCTGCCTTCACCTGTGCAGTGACACTCAGTCCCCACTGAGCTCATTGCTGGGGAGGGAAGAGGGGATGTGTGTGTCCAGGGGCAGTATCACAGCACTGAGGAAAAGGAAGGTGAGTTTGTCACTGTCCTGCCACAGGGACTCACAGAATCTTGGAGTGGTTTGGCTTGGAAGAGATATTTAAAGTTCATCTCATTCCAACTCCCTGCCATAAGCAGAGACATCTTCCACTAGACAAGGTAGCTCCAAACCCCGACCAACTAGCAGGCATGAGGCAGCCACAGCTTCTCTGGACAACCTTGTCAGGGCCTCATCACCCTCACAGACAAGAATTTCTGCCCAATATCCCATTTAACCCTGCCTTCTGTCAGTGCGAACCCATACCCCCACGTCCTCTTACTCCAGGCCCTTGCCAAAGTCCCTCTCCAGCTCTCTTGGAGCTCTGTTAGGCACTGGAAGGAGCTCCTTCTCTTCTCACTGGAGCCTTCTCTTCTCCAGGCTGAACATTTCAAGCTCTTCCAGCCTGTCACCAGGACAGAAGGGCTGTAGCCCTCAGAACCTCTCCATGGCCTCCTCTGGACTCATTCCAGCAGCTCCACTCTTTCTGATGCTGGGGGCCCTAGAGGTGGACACATTACTCCTGAGCATACTCCCTGCTTTCTTTCTCAAGAAATACTGCAGCACAGAAATCCTTAAAATGCTTCACATTGGACCTGAGACTTGCCTCTCTTTTCCAGCTTCCAGAGGCAGTGAAGAGCTCAGCAACCTAGCCTTCCTGGACTGCAACATGCTGCTTCTGTGCTGTGCCACAGGCCAGCTGTGCCTGGCCGACATCCGACAGCCACAGAGTCTCGTGCAGGCCATGTCAGTGCCCTCGGTGCCATGCAGTGAGCAGTGGTGCATGGGCACCAGGCATGGAGCTCAGGGCTTGGAATCAAGCTCCCAGCCCGTGGCTCGCCTCTCAAGCAGAGGGCTCCTAGCCCTGACAGACCTCAGGAAAACCTCTGAGTTCTTGGCCTTGGCAAAGGCCAGAGTCTCCTCTCCTAGCTCCAGTGCAGAGTTCCTGTGCGTCTCCTGGGCTCCTGCTCTGGAAGGCTACCTTGCCATTTCAGGTAGGTGCTTAGGGCAGAGATCTCCTTTTCTGTGTGCTTTTTTGATTTATAATTTTGTGAAGGCCCAGTTCACTCCACCTAAAACCCCCCAGTGACAGGGTGGTTTTTCAGTGCTGCCCCTGGAGCCAGCAGAGATGCCAACTAATTGTTCTCTGCAGCTGCCTCTTTCCAACAACTCTGGAAGGGGCCTGGGTGGGTTCTGGAAGATGCCTGCTGTCTTTCTGTGAGATCAAAGGCCCCAAGCTGACCCTGATAGTACCAGTCACAGCCTGGCTGCAGGCTACAGCATTGATAATGCCAGCTGGGCAGCAAGGCTGCCTCTTGATCAGAGCCTTGCATGTTCACACCCATGAATCCACAAACTTTGGGGATCTGGTCTGGGCTCTTTGCAGCAGCTGTTTCCTTGAGACACTCTCCTCAGAGGCAGAGCTGCTCTCTTCTCACAGGTTTCTAGTCTGGGCCATTTTTCCTTGTTCCTGCTGGGAGGTGATCCTGAGCCCAGCTGGACTAGAACAAAGCAGTTAATTTCTGCACTCTCTATTCCTTCTTTATCCTTTTAATTCCCTTTTATCCAAGGTTTTGATGGCACCGTGCATGTGTATGACACACAGAGCTGGGACAGCTCTGGCAAGGAAGCAGAGCCCATCTTCGTTCACAAAGGCCACACATTTGGTGGAGCAGGTGGCAGCAGGGACCCTCCCCTGGTCACTGTGCACACGTGGCATCTGCAGAAACCCAGAACTTTGTTGTCAGCAGCGAGTGATGGTTCCTTGCATGTCTGGGACTGGGTTCAGCCCTGTGGGAAGTGTGGGTAGGTGGTGTTTTGGTGAGATGGGGCATTTCCTGCCTCTGCTGTAGTGTGCGTGGGCTGCAGTGTGTATGTTTGCCTGCAGATACTGCTTGGAGACTGTTGCAGTGAGCAGAACAACTGTAACATTTCTATTTTAATAATAGTAAAAATTTTGCCTGTGTTACTTGTTCTCCTGTGTACCAGCCTTCAGATGAGAGCTGTGCCTGTGGTTCTGGCTGTGGCTGCTGGCAGAGAACATCCTGCTGTTGTTTGATCATAGGCTTGTGTCATGTCTGCAGAAAGGGAGAGGAGCAAAAAGGAGAGACTTGACAAGGGCCTGAACTGAAAGGACAAGGAATGGCTTCACACTGCCAGAGGACGGGGTTAGATGAGCTATTGGGAAGAAATTCTTCCCTGTGAGGGTGGGGAGGCCCTGGCACAGGTTGCTCAGAGAAGCTGCTGCTGCCTCATTCCTGGATGTGCTCAAGGCCAGGCTGGATGGATCTTTCAGCAACCTGGTCTAGTGGAAGGTGTCCCTGCCCAAGGCAGGGAGTTGGAAATGGATGAGCTTTGAGGTCCCTTCCAAATCAAACCATTGTGTGATTTCATGAAAAAAAACAGGAATTTGAGGAAACAGGCTCTTCTGTGGGATATTTACCCACTGTATCCCAGGCCCAGAGCACCAAAGGGAAGCTGCACACCCTGAGGAGTGTTGACATTTATGAAGGCTGTACTTCAAGAGCACCTGGGGAAACCTTATACTGGGAATGTGCTGTACTGACTCATTCTGTGCCATGGCAACAGTTGTCTGCCTGGAACCTGCTTCATTTTTCTCCCACGACAAGCCATGTGAGCACTTCTCCTTGTCCCATAACTCCACCTGGCAGCACGTGAAGTAGGGGCAACATGTCCTGCCCAAGGCTGGGGATGTTAATGTTTTGTCACTTACTAAAGGCATGGGTCTGTGTCACCACCAATCAACAAAAGGAAAAGCCTGTTTGAGTCCTAGAGGAGCTGAGCTCTCCTGCAGGAGTGTCTGAGCATCCTTTCTGCTTCCAGGGGTCCACAGCAAAACCAATCCAGTTGAGCCAGAGCTGAATTGGGGGAAATGGGTTCTGATCAAGAGCCTGGGAGCATTTCTGCCCCAGTGCAGGCAGCAGGGAGGGCTCCTGGCTCTCTAGTCTCTACATCTGCTCTTGAGTCAGTTCCTTCCGGCTGTGGTAGAGCCAAGTGTGCCCTTCCTCTGCACCAAGACCTGCAGGTTCCTGTGTTTAGGAAGTGGCCTTTCTGCCCCACGACTCAGACCTGTAGCAGCCCTAGGAAGGGCAGTGTGTAGTACACAGACATGAAAGGCTCCCAGAGAGGGATCTTGGAGCTCAATGGGTTTTCCTCAAGCATCCCTGGGAGCAGGTAATTTGGCAGAAGTGCACTCAGATTGTGCAGCTCCTCCTTCCTGGGGGAAACAACCACAGAGGGAGGGTCTCACCTTGGAGAGAAGAGCTCTGAGGCAGAGAGACCACTGGAGCCTTCCTAATATGCCAGCTACCTCTTCCTGACTGCCCCCTTTGACGGGACATGTGGAGGAGCTGACCCCCTCCCCCATCACAGTGATGTAGGTAGTGCAACGAGGACAGGGAACCAAATTTGCTTGGCTTTCAAAATGGGGCTTAAGCAATAGCTCAGTTTGTACCCATCTAAACTTCCTTTTTTTTTTTTTTTTTTTTTTTTTTTTCCTAAAATAACTTAAGCCTTCTTGTCCAGCTTGAACCAGATTTGACAGAGTACTGGAGATATAAAAAATAGTAAGTACTCACAGATGCTGTGGGAAGGGATTATGCACATAGGAGGGATCTGGAGAGTTGTACTGGGCTGTAGGGACATTGCTCTCAGGAATGCACCACATGGAGTCTCTGGCAATGTCCACGTGGAATCAGTCTAGTTGTGTGACTGTGTAGACTTTGGCTTTGCTGGAGCCAGATTTATCTTTGGCAGGGAAGGTTGGCACAGCCTCTGACACCCGTGAGGTGAACCAACTTAAGGACAAGGGCAGCTCAAGCTGCATGGGACATGAATGTGTCCAACCTCTGCTCTCCCTGGGACCACGGAGAGGTCCTCCAGAAGGCCTGTCTTCACTGAGGCCATAGAGTTTTAACCCCTGGGCAAGGTAATACAGCTGGATACAGAATCATGGAATCATTCATGTTGGAAAAGCTCTTTAAGATCATGGAGTCCAATCTTTACCCACACGCAGCCAAGTCTACAGCTGAACTATGTACATCTTCAATTGCCACATCTACACATCTGTTAAATCCCTTCAGGCATGGGGACTCCACCACTGCCCTGGGCAGCCTGTACCAAGGCTAAACAATTATTTCAGGGAAGGAATTTTCCCTAATATCCAATCTAAACCTTCTCTGGAACAACTTGAGGTAGGGTTTCTCCTTCCTTGACTGTGAGAGGACAAACCACAGCCCTTCCATGAGGGACTGTCTCCGAATTCAGGTCCACAAATGGAAGTGTTACTTGGCTCATTCCCCAGTACTCGCTCCTGCTGCTCTCAAAGGGGATGAGAAGCTCCCTGCAGCATTAACAGATGTTTGGATGTGGCTCTTGAAGATATGGTTTAGTGGCCTTGGCAGAGCAGGGGAACCACTGGACTCTATGATCTTAGAGGGTTTTTCCAACCTCCATGATTCTGTGATCTCTGAGCAGTTCCTCAGCAGGACACAGACTGGACATGGCTTGTTTAACAAGCAGGTTGTTAGTGCCCTGTGCTCATCAAGTACTGCATGACCATGCATTTCATTTCCAAAATAATGCCCAGTCCCTGCTGTGGGATACAGAATCCTTCATCTCCTCCTTGGCTCCTCTGCATGTCTCTGCACACCAGGGAGGCTGTCATCAGTTGAGGGGTGAGGTGGCATGAGCCGGGCAGGCAGCTGCTGTGCCCTGGTCCTTGCACAGGATGGAAAAAATTCCCCTGTGAGGGTGGTGAGGCCCTGGCACAAGTTGCCCAGAGAAGCTGCCCCATCGCTAGAAGTGTTCAGGGCCAGGTTTGATGGATCTTTCAGCAACCTGGTCTAGTGGAAGGTGTCCATGCCCATGGTAGGGAGGATGGAACTGGATAAGCTTCAAGGTCTCTCCCATCTCAAACCAGTCTATGGTTCTGTGACTTGCTGCCTGTGCCAGTTCCCCCATCCTTAGCCAACAGAAGTGTCCAGGCATTGGGACTGTATTTTACTGGTTTTTTTTCTTTTTTTCTTTTTTTTTTTTCTGAGTTTAATAAACTAGAATAATTTATTTGACAGAACACAGAAACATCACAGACAGGGTGGAGAAACCAAAGCAGCAGGTATCAATGATCAGTACAAAGGAACCACTTTACAAAAAGAAGTACCACGCTGCCCATCAGCTTTACCCAAAAATTACGGAGGGAGGGGGGTGGGCTCAGCTCAGCACCCCACAAACCAGGTGGGAGGGATGGAGCTATCCCTACAAAATGCTCTCAGATGACAACGATGACTGCAACAGCACAATAAATAGTGGGAATGGCCTCTCAGTGAGTGGTAGGAGACCAGAGACCCTTGGAGGGGGAAGGAGGTCCAGGCACCACCAATCCGGGAGGTACAAGCATCTGTTGAAATATTGATTAGGGTGGCAAAAGCCCTGATTCTCCTGTACTCCAGAGAGGTGCAAGATTCCATGCAGGCAGAGCGAAACATCAACCAGGGGGGCTTTGCAGCTTGGCAGGACAAAAGTATCCCTGGCAACATCCCACTGGGGACAAGGCTATTCTGCCACAATACTGCCATGGCTGTGAAGAGGCATTTGAGGCCTCTCCCAGAGCAAGCAGTGTGTGGCAGATGGCACAGACCCACAGGGTCCCCTCTGCCACTGTAACCTGGCACCAGCAGCTCCCAGCTCTGAGCTGGTTTCCTCCAGGGAGATTATACTGGTGTGAAAACAGATGCAGCTGGGAGGACCCTTGGGGGTTGGCCACTCTGGGGAGACTTGGGGGAAGAAAGGGCAGGGGCTGCCCATCCCCTTTGTTTGGAGCAGCTGGGGCAGGGGCCAAAGTCAAAGCCAGGCTCGTGCATCCCAGAGAGGGAACATATGCAGCAGGGCCAGACAGAAGGGGATTAGCCATGGGTGAAAGGAGGGGACACTGAGGTGCACAGATGCCTTTTCCCATGAGAAGGCTGCCTAAAAAAAACACCTCCCCCACAATTCTGCTGCATCCCCCCTCCCTGTAGCAAACTGGTGTTGAGACTGGGCTTATATAAAACTCATAAAAGGGGCATCTCATAGGAAAGGGCTCTAGTAAGTGGCAGGAGGCTAGACAGGGACAGAGTTATAGTGAGCCCCACTGCCTCCTCACCTCCCCGGCCGTGCCCTGCACGGGAAACAGCAGCTCTGGCAGCTGGATGAAGAGACAACACAGCACAGCTGGACGGTTATAGGTCCTGTGGCCATCGGGCAATTGGTAGGCTCCCAGTACAGGTAGAAAACAAAATTAATTAATTATAGAAAAGAGAAGCAGCCTAATGTAGGGGTGTCCCTGGGGCAGGGTGGCGAGCTGCAGGGGGCTCGCTTATCTGTCGTTGAGCTGCGGGGAATTTGTCCGCTCCTCCTCATCCTCCTTGTCATCCTTCATGCCTTTCAGTCGCTGGCGGGCAAAGTCTTCAAACACAATGTCATCATCGCTAGTGGGGACACAAGGGAAGGAGGTTTAGGTGGGGTACAAGGTGAAACATCTCCTGTCTCGCAAAGCTGTCCCAGCTTGCCCAGTGAGCTCAACCTGCACCACCATGTTGTTACAGCAGCTCAGGGGACCCCAAAACTCCCTATCCCTAGCAAACAGCCTTGGTTTTCAAAGCCTTATTAATACTTGCCCAATGCACACAAAAATGAGTCCCTAAGCTCTCCAGCAGGTGCAGCTTTACCAGGGCCATTGGCATTTGCCCCACTCTGGGGGAACCGCAGACCAGCAGGAAGTAGCTGGGTGGGTTAAGTACCCTAAAACCTCCCAAACATATCACCAGCCTCGGGAACACTGTGGCAACAACCTCCCACACCCCCAACACGATCCCAGCGGCCTCTTACTGCAGTTTCTCCTGTTTTTTGGAAAGCCATGCAGGGAAGGGTGAAGGAGGAGAGAAGAGAGAGGGGAACAGCACACGTCATGCGTTACAAGTGACATGCATGGGGTTAATCACATGTGCCAATCCCATGGCACAGCAGGTGTTAGAGGATTGGGGGGGGGGGTACCATGCAAAAGCCATGTTTCACATTCCCACACAAAATGTGGGAATTTGGGGAGGGGTGTATTTTAGTCTCTTACTTTGTATCAAGCTCTATCAGATTTGTATCTATGGGCGCTTCATTCTCTGGAACTGAACAAAGGGATGACACAGGATTAGTCACAGGGTGGTGACTGCCATCCCACGGAGGTGGGTGACACCTTCCCCAGGATCATCTCTGCCCTCCTATCAGGGGTGGGTGAGACCCACCCCCTGCAGTCATCACTGCCATGCCACTGGGATGGCTGAGATTCCTCTGGGGTCATCACCACTGTTCCAGTGTGTGGCTGCAACCCCCTCTGGAGTCTGGCTGCACTGGGGAGATGGGAGCACCCCCATGATTTTAACACTGAGGCCCTGTAAATAGGGTCAACAGGAGCCAAGAATCTCCCTCCGTGCAGCCTCACTGGCTCCCTTTGCCCCCACCCACCCCCAAGGATGCTGGCCCTATCACGCAGGGACAAACACTCACTGTCCCGGTGTACTGGTTCCTCCCTGGGTTTGGGATGCATCAGCGTGAAGGGCAGCTCCACTGCAACATCGCTGGAAGAGATACCAGGGTAAAGCACAGGCCTGCCTGCACTTTACATGTAGAGCGAGGCAAATTTGCAGAGGGGGAGCAGAACAGCACCGCCATTACAGCTGCTGTAGAGACCACAAAGCTGGGCAAACCCCTGTGTCATCCTCCATGGAGCTGCTCAGCAGCTCTCATGGCTCTTGGCTGAGGTTGGACTCGAGGGTGGGGGATCAGCACAGGCCCCCTGAGAAGTAGAGGGGCATCAGGAGGGAGAGCAGCATGACAAAAATCTCTTTAGCTGCTGGGGGGGGGGGGGGTATCCAAAATCCCTTGGGCTTAGGCTGCAGCCAGCAGTGCCATGGGAATGGCAGGAGGTGCACCAAGTTTTCCCAGTGCTCAGTGGGCATGATGACATCAGGGCATGACAGACTAAGCACAGCCCCAAGCTGCCCCAGGGGCAGGTAGGACAGAGCTCAGAGAAGTGTCTCAAAAGGGGAGTAGTAGTAGTAGTCCCATGGTCCCTGTAGGACCCTGTGGGAGGGAAGTGATGTGACAATGAAGACCTAGAAAGCCCCAGAGACTTGCTCCCCACATCCAGAGATGCTCAGCCCTATGGAACCACCTCTGTGCCCTGCTCACTCTCCCCAGCAGCACCCACCGGCCTCTCACTCCAGTACAAGCAGGAGGATGCAGAATTCAAACCTTGACAGCATTCCCAGCCTCATCATCCCAGCCCCACCTCTGACAGGCTTTTTGCTTTAGGTAAGATAGCATCCCCAACACAGTGGAATTCCCAGGGCAGGCATGGGATCAGGTAGCACCCTGAGGGGCTGAGGGGGTGCAATGGGGGGCTGCAGTGAGGACTGGGGGACACTGGGGGGAGTGCAGTGTTACCTGGAGGCGAGGTCTCCCAGCAGGCTGGCATGAGTCAAAGGATACAACACATTAGTCACTGTCCCCTCCCAAGGACACACAACCCACACACACCTTTTGTCCCACCCATGCTGCTTTGTCCCAGGGGAGCTTTAAGGATGATGGGGTCCCACCTGCAGCACAGACTAGTCCCAAGGTTAGAGAGGAGGTGCAGCACGGTGGGGGGGTGCCCAACACTCACCCTCCTCGTGACACCACCAGCTTCACCTTCACCTTGTAGGAGACAATGATGCCCAGGATCTCCTTGTTGGCTCCATCTCTTAATCTGGAGGAAGGGGCAGGTGGGCACCACTGAGGGAACAGCCATGGGGACCATCCCCCTGTCCTCCTGAAGGACCCCCATGGGATCTCCACCCCAAGCATCACCCCTGGAGCAGGGGGCTGGATGCCCACCAGGTCCTGCCCCCATGCTGCAGGGGGAGACAGGAGCCCTGGGGGGCTAGAGGGGCTCACAGCGTGCTGGAAGCCAGGTTGGTGTCCTCGTGCTTGAGCTTCCCATCCAGCGCCAGCCCCCGCTTCTCCCGGTTGTTGGCAAGGAAGGGGGTCAGAGTGTAGACTTTGCAGAACGTCGAGCTCGGGGCCACCATATCACTGGAGATGATTTCCACCATCAGCCAGAGCCCCAGCCACCCACAGCTCCCACAGCCCACCCCAAACATCTCCATCTTAGCTTGGTGAACCCCACATATTCCCATCCCTGCCACAGCCTGAAGAACATCACCTTTCTGGAGGATGCAAAGGGTGACACCCCCAAGATGCCACCAGAAAAAAGGTCTCCATCTCCCTGTTCCTCCCACTGGTTCCTGCTTGCCAAGTGCAACATCCCAATGGGGCTGCACTGGGGCAGGAGACCTCCAAGGCTCCTCTAAGACCCCCCCCTGAGGTCTCCAGGGCTCCTCATGATGTTCCCAAGGAGCCAGTACTCACTCAGCATCCTCCACAGCCACTGGGCACTTGTACTGGGCAGTGTTGAAGAGGCAGATGTCAGCATACTGGCGCACTGGGGTGAGATACAGCAAGATGGAGATCAGGGTAGGCCCCCACGGGGATGGGGACAGGGACACCAGTGGGGTGGGGGACACAGCCCTACTCTTCACCTGAGATCTTGATTTTCTTCACGGTCTTGTTGGTGTTGTTGGTGACATGCACGTTGACACTGATGGGCTCCCCGTGGTAGTATATCTGTAGGGGAGCAGAACAGAGAGGATGGTGAGATCCCCAGGGTCACTCCACCAGTGTACATTCCCCAGTCCTTGCCCACCTCCTTGTCCAGGGATGCCTCAAGGTGCAGCGGCTTGTCTGACATGAGGAACTGCCGGGTGGTCTCTGCCATGGGCTGGGGGCCAGGTCTTTCTGGTGCATACTGGACCTTACGGATCACCAGGCGCACCGAGTTCCTGGGGGAAGTCGAGAGGAGAACTCAGGCTGACCACAAGCTACCCTCTTTCTTGGCCCATTCCGGGTCAAATCACTCTTTTCTTCTGGTCTGCTGGATCAGAAGGATGCCATAGAAGATCTTGTCTGGATGCCCACCAGAGCTACAAGGGGAAAGCCCTATGGCTGGGCCAGGTGGCCCACAGCAAGTGTTGGGCTCCTTGCACAGTGGTGGATATCCCAGCCCCAAGATGTTCTCTGACCCATCCCTATCCTGGAGAACACCTCCATCCCAGCCCCATCATGGAAAACATCGCCATCCAAGCCCCATCCTGGAACACAACTCCATCCCATTCCAGAAAACATCTCACCCAAGGTGGGTAACAAACTGAGGTGCCCCTTTCCTGCTGCCAGCACCAGCAGGATGCCACTCTCATCCAGGCTGGATGGATCCTCTCTTCTTACCTCTTGTGGATCTTCTCCTCCAGGTTCTCAGCACAGAAAGCTTTAACCTCATAGTCCACTCCACAGGCCTGAAAACCAGGAAGGCGGGAGAAAGGAGGCAGAAAAAACCCTTTGCATTCCCCAAACAGGTGACCCCAGCAGTGGCCACTCACCACAGCCTAGTGGCATGGGAACATGGGGGGACCTTACCTTCCCCGTGTCCTCTGGGCCTGGCTGCAGTGTGACAGAGCAAGGCAAGTTGGGGGGAATCTGAAAGGGAAAAGGGGGGTGAGGAGCTTTTTGGGGGGCTACCAGTACTTCCCTATCCTATCCACAATGGAAAGAGGGAAATACAGGAAGGATTTCCTCATTTTACTATTACATTTCCCAAATATCAAAGTGCCACAAAAATACATTATTTTAGAGGGTTTTAATTAATTGGAGATTTTGAGAAATCAGGGCATCAGGACCATTTTTGAGGCCATAGGATTGAGCACCATAAAATGTCACAGAGCTCCAGAGGGCATGGCCAGCATTGCCAAAGCTGAGCTGGGGAAATCAGAGGAGAAGGTGCATGGAGCAGGGGGTCTACCCCCACCCCATTCCCTGCCACAGCTGTCCAGTGCTGGCATGGATTCCCAGTGTTAGCATGGACCCCCCGGTGCTGACACAGACTGCCAGTTTCCCTACCAGTGGCTGCTTTCTGCTTGAAGTTTGAAAATCTACCACCAAAACCTGTGTCTTGATCACAGGTAGCAGCATCTCACCCCCAACCACAACCCCACAGGGCCAGATGGGACCCTGATGTCCCCACCAAAGGGTTCACAGTCCCTTCAAGCACCGCAGAGCACCCACTGTCACCCTACCTCGAAGGTGAAGGGGTAGGCGTGCTCGCCCAGCTTCTTGATGAGCCGCTCCTGCAGTCGTGTCAGGGGCTTTTTGTCCTCAGGGACCGGGGGGAAAGCCTGGGAGTTGGCCACAAACAGGTCCTTGCGGAAGGTCAGCCCCAGAACATCCAGGTCCTCACGGCCATAGCGGAAGGCGCAGGTCAACGTCACAAAGACTGGAGAGGGTGACAAGGGGAGGTTGGTAGCAGGGTGTGGGTCATGGAAGGGACCATCATACCATGGGGGCACCAACACAAGGTGGCATCCTGTCTCATGACAGTCCCACCAGCACCGGGAAGTAGTGATGGCTTGAGGACATGCCATGTTGAGAATATGAGGATTCAGCAGCCAGCTGTGCCTTCAGATGCCCACCACAGCACCCCCATTCTCCACAGAACAGGGAATCCGTCATGGGAACAAGGGGCTGGAAAATGTCACCAAAGGGCCCAGAGATGCCAATGCCTGGGTAAGATTGCATGGGGATGCTAGCATCACCCTGTGGCAGTGCCATTTCTTTAGCCCCAGGGATCCCAGGGGTAGACATTTACCTTTTCTCTCCTTCAGGTATTCAGGATCCACCAGCACTACTCCATCTGCAACAGAACAGCCAGGTCAGAAATGCACCACGGGGACAGCGGGGACACACTGGCAGGGTCAGGGAATGCAATGGCAGGGTTAGGGGATATGCCTCTGGGATGGGGGGACACTGCTGGCAGGGCGACACACACTGTCAGGGTCAGGGAACATGCTGGTAGGGTTAGAGGGGAATGTACAGGCAGGGTTTCGGGGGACACCAGCACAGTTAAGGGGGGACATGCCCCCCTTTACACAGAGAATCATCATCTCCAAGCTGCCAGCCAGGGCTTGGGGGGAACACACATCCAGCAGGGACAGTATGCACCTACCTCACCCAGAGCATATGCACAGCCACAGCGGGACATGAATATTATCCCAAATCAGCTATTTTCTGCTCCCCAGAATCCTTCCCAGAAAGCCCAGCCCACCCTGGCATGCGTCTCCCTGCAACTGAGGTCCCCTTCCTGCCACTACATACCCACGGGGTCCACCACGTCGATGTGGTCCACGAAATCCCTCTTCCCAAGGTAGACAGTGAGCTGCAGTGGGAAACAGGGTGTCAGGGGCACACAGAGCAGACATCCCAGGCCCCCCATGTTGTCACCACCCACTGGGGTCCATATTCCTCATCATCCCCAGTGTCCCTGTGGTAGCCAAAAGCCAATCCCACCCCATTCTAGTCAAAGCCTGGAACCTTTCCAGATGTCCCCAGAGCTGGAGGCACTTTTCATCTGGGGACTCTTGGGTGGCACCCCAGGGGTTTGTACTCCACTGTCAGGCAGGGATGAGCCACCCAGTGTCACCCTCTCACCTTTCTCCTGATGGGGAAACTGAGGCATAGGGCAGGCAGCTGCCAGGCAGAAGGTTTTCTGCATCAGCTCCTGCTGCCCAACCCAAAACCCCGACATGCAGAGTCACCTGCACCCCAGCACTCCAAAACCTGTCTGCTTGACCCCTGACCTTGGGAAAGCCCCCCGCCAGCCCCACTGTGTCTCAGTTTCCCTTCCTGCCACCCAGGCAGGATGCTGAGGCAGACAGTGCACAGGGTGGAATCTGGGTTCAGGGACATGCCCCACTCCCCCACTCCCAACCATGCTTGTGACCCCCACTCCCAGCCATGCTCGTGACCCCATGATTTCCCCCACTATGTCCCCCTTACCTTCCCGTTAGGACTGGCTTTCTTAAACACCCTGCAAAACAGCAAAGGCGGGGGGTGAGTGCTGGAGCAAGGGGTACCCTCCACTCCTGAACCCCCCATTCTGCTCCTGGCTCCCTGCTTATACAGCTGTCCAGCTCTCCCCTTCAGGAAAGGTCCCTGGGGGAAGAAGCATCCACTGGCACAGTCTCATGGTGCCAGGTGCATCCAACCTTCAGCACCCACTGGCAGGACCCAGCTTTGGATAATGGAAGCATCAGGACCCCGGCCCACCCCTTTGCCTGAGGATGGTGCCCAGAGACCACTGTGAAAGGCAGCAGCACCCCAGCATCCACCTGGCCCTGGGGACCAGCATGTGGGACCATGGGGTCAAGGCACGTGCAGGATGAGAGCATCCCACGGGATGAACCCACCTCACCATTACCCTACATGAATGCATCCCAAATCCACTGGAGAAGCAAGAAAAGTCTGGATACTCCTGTCCCCAGGCCTTTTTATTCCCATTCCAAACCATGGGGCTAGCCCCCAGACACCCCTCTCAACTCCCAAAATCATTCTGGAACACCAGAGATATGGGAGAAAGGATGTGGATCCAACATGCCACTGCTGGGGAATGTCACAGCATTCTCAGCCTGTCTCCTGCAGGCAGGAAGTGGGCAGAGGCAGGTAGGGTGCCTGGTGCTACCAGATTTTTTGGAGCCTGCCCTGGCACAAAGCCACCCATAATGGATTCTCCTCAGATAACCTTTCCTCACCTTTAAATTCCAATAAAACCATCCGTGAAGATTAGTAGTGGTTTTAAGCTGAAAAAAGCAATTTCCCAGGGCAGCTGCTTGGCTCTGCCAAAATGTCAAAGGCTGCTATTGGATGATGGACCCTCAGCCACACCAGGAATAACCCTCAGCCACCCCAGTGCCTGCAGCTGTCCACACCAAGCCAAGGGGCACCTTGGTGGGTTCCAGCCTGCGGGTGACTACCACCCCGGCGATGGGGAAGGATGCCTCAGGAGATGTGTGGGCACACCCCTCACATCTCACCTCCCACATCCCTGAAATTCTCTGTCCCCACCTCCCTGTGTCCCTGCATCTCCATATCCCTGCATATCTATGTCCATGCACTTCTGCATGCCCAAGTCTCCACATCCCACTCTCTTAAGAGCCATGGGGACCAGCACAGCCTGGCCAAGCTCTGCCCAGGAAGCAACATCTAGTCTGGATAAGGGAGTGTGGGGGCTGATGGCCCTCATTCCCTTGTCCCCAGACAAGCCAGAGGAACCCTCTGCCAGACACATAAAATATGGGAGACATCCTTCTGGCTGTCCCAAACCACTGGGAACATCAGGAACATCCTGCTAGCTCTTCCTGGATGGCTTTTCCCTGTGAGGGTTGGGGGATTGACTTTTCCCAGCCGAAATGGGAAAGCACTTCCACAGTATGATGTTTGTCATGAGGGTTTGCTGATGAAGGTGTGATCCTGTGCTGGTGCAAGGAAAGATGGAATTAAGGGGAATGCTGCTCCAATTAAATAACTTGGGGAGATAAGGGCCTCAACTTGCCAAGGAAGAGCATCAGCACCCCCTGTTTCTGGGGTTTGAAAGCCATGGGGGGATCAATCTCCAGAGTCAGGGATGGAGGGGCAATGAATGCATCCTCCTGAGAGCCAGAGCAACTAACAGGAGGATTTTAATGGGTAATTTAATGAGGCATTACTTCAAAGCAGGATAAGGAGAATCCCCTGACAGCCTGTCACCTCACACCCCACAGACCAGATCCCAGAAGAAACCCCAAAGAGGGTCCAGCATGCTGGATCACAACCTGAGGTGTGCCGGGAAGCCCCAGAAAAGGCAGCCAAGGCTGGAGGCTCAGTGGGTGCCACTGCCAGCCCCCTGAGACATGGGTGATGCTCCCACCCAGCCCTGGAGATACTAACGGAGCTGCTAATGAACCCAGTGCAAGTGAGATTGATGGCAGGCCTTGCAGGAAGCCATTCCTCACCACTCTGCCTGGCACACACTCGTGCTGGCCCCACACTGGAACGGGAGCTCCATGGAGCCTGAGACTTGCCCAGCCACACACTGCAGGTGCAGAAGCCCCATGTTACGGGTGCAGAAGCTCCACAGAATTCGAGACCTGCACAGCTCCACACTGTGCATGCAGGAGCCCAGGCTGGCTCCCCACTGTGGGTACATGAGCACGCGGTGCCCTCATCTTGTGGGTGCAGCAGCCCTGCCTAGCCCCACACCATGGGTGCAGGAGCTCATATCTCCCCTGAAGCACCAGTGGCAGAATGGAATGGGCACATGGGGACACGGTGGCCTGTTGCTGCCAGCGGGATGACCCTCACCCACCACCGGATCTAGAGGGAGGAAAGGAGGAAGTGTGAAGCCTTCCCTCCCCCTCCAGCCCTTCCTGGTGTCAAAATACTGGAGACACGAGGCAGGAAGTGGCCTCTGCCGCTGCCCATCAGAGGCTTGGGGCCTTGTGCTGGGGCTGGCAGTCCCAGTGCCCTCTGAGCCTGTCATGCTGCCACACAGCCAGATCCCATCTCTCCTGCCCTCTCCCTGTCATGGATCCCATCTCTTAATGAGCTTGTCAGGCACCCAGCCAGGGCTAACAATGGCTTTATTGGGTGGTCAATAATTGAGTGGGGTCTGTTGGATCTTGATTGGGAAGATTTATGAGGATTTAATTCCCCTAGGCATCTGAACAAGATCTGATGGCAACACCATTGATTGCCTTTGAACCCAGGGCAGAGAATTCAGGGGTTTTGCCAGCTCTCATGCTAACAAGGTTGGCTGGCAGATCTAATTAGCTAGAGCCACGTTAGAAGGGACCTCCAGGGATAACGGAACCACCAGCAACCACATCATATGCAGTGGCACAACCCCGTGGTGGCGGGCAGAAGCTCCATGCCAGCTGTGCCTGGATAAGCCTGGAGAACCATGCCAGCCAATCCCAAAACAAGAACATCCCACAAGCTCAATGCTGCATTTTGCATCCCTGCTGCATCCATCTATCTATCCCCTCCCAGGGTCAGCAGCAGCATCCCCCAGCTGGGTCAGAGCTCCACCAATTTCCTCGGCAAGGAAACACCTCAGCTGTGGGATCCGGGATGTGTCTGGATCCTGCTGTTATTATCAGATTTTGCTCTCCAAACAACATCCAGGAAGCAGGAGTCCTGGGCCACCTTCTAGGGCTTTGTCTCTTCCCAGTGGAGATCCCTGTCCTCCTCCCACATCCTATGTTTTCATCTAGGGGGATGAAACAGATGGTAGAGGGACTGAGCAGCAGGTCTGGCAGTAGGCGAGAGTCACCACCCTAGCAGCAAGATGCTATGGTGGAATGCTACAGATGGTACTATTAGGCCAGAGGAAAGGTGCAAGGGGTGCTTAATGCCATCCAAGGTGGGCTCTGGTGTACTGGAACCACTGCAGCACTTCCCAGCCATCAGGAAGCCACCCTCAAGCCACAGGCTACAAATTCCAGTAGCTGGGCATCCTGTGTGGGGTTGCAGCTGCCTTGGCTGGATACTGAGTGGGAAAAGCAGGGAAAGGTGATCAATGATGCCAACAGCCACAAACTCAGCTGTTTCATCCAGCTCTTCCCACTGGTGACTCCCAAGAAAAGTGGGATGCCACAGCAGGAATCAGCAAAAATGGGCTTTTGGGGAAATCAGATTGTAAATCAGCTCTCACAGCTGAACCTCCTGATCAAACCCAGTAGATTTGGGTTTGGAGATCCAAACTGGAGAGGAAGAGGGATTTGTCAGCATAATTCTTTCCCCTTCACCCTCCCCCGGCTCCCACTGTACACACTGCATAGGCAGGGAGCAGATCAGCTCATGCCTCTCCTGCGGACTCGCCTGCTAATGGGAATGCCACTCACCAAGCTCCCCCCGGCACCTGAAAAACCCTGGAGGCCAAACTAGCTGCATCCTGGGGTTTGCACCCAGACAATGGGGGAAACCCAGTGAGTGCTCCAGCCCCCTGATCTGTGGGGCTGTCCACCGGCTCCAGGAGTGCAATATAAATTCTCAAGAATTCAGGATACTGAGCAAGGAGGAAGCAGATGCTGTCAGCCATGGCTGGGGCACCAACACCCAGCAGGCTGGCGGCAAACAGCTGCTTCCCAAAATGCTGGATGAGTTCAACAGGCACCCACAACTCCCATCCTGCCACTCCAAAACACTGCAATGTTTCTGGAAGGTTCTGCCCAGGCAGGGCCAGATCCTCTCATCCTTCTCTCTTGCCGTGGCCTTGTGGGGGGCGGGGGGGGGGGGGGGGGGAAGAGGCTGCACTGAAGCCCCTTGGTCCTGATGCCAAGGGGACATGGAATGAGCAAAGGGAGGTCGATGGTGTTGAGGGGGTGAGCAGGAGCACTCTGAAATCCCTGGTCCTCTATGATTAATGGCTAAGGGTACAGAAAGGGATTGGGGTGAAGAATGGCAGTGTCAACTCCTTGACCTCTCTGCCGGTGAGCCAGCCGGTGAGCCAGCCGGTGAGCGGATGTCACAGGAGATCCCCCAGGCCCCCCTGCAAGGGCTGGCAGAGGTCATCAGGCTCTCCCTCAAATCCCAAGAGCCCCCTGCAGGATGTGCAGCCCAGCGGGTCCTGCCACGGTCTGCACCTGGAGCCCTGGGGAGCACGGCGGGGGGTTCACCTCTCCACAGGGGCCCCTAAAAGACAACATGCCCATGGCAGCATTCCCATAGGATGAAGGCGTCGCAGGCCCTCGTGTCCCTGCGTTCCAGGGCTGGCACGTGCTCCCTGACACCCCCAGCTGTGCCGCATGCCGGGAGTGACATCAGGGCCTGGGTCCCCCGGCGTCACTGCGATGACAACAGCCTCCCGCATCCCAAATCCATCCAGGCTCCAAATCTGATGGGGAGGGAACAGTGACGTCCCCAGTCTCCGGGTCCTCACTACCCTTTGGAAGGCACCATATCCCAGCAGCGGGGCCACCCCAGGGGACCACCAGCTCCAGCGTAGGGCACGGGCAGCGCCTGTCCCACCCTTCCCCCGCCATGCCCGGGCATGCCCCCCCGGGATGCTCCGCTCTGTCCCGGTCCTCACTCACCGGGTGCCTTTGTCTCCCATGGCCCCGCCGATCCTGCGGGCTCAGCCGAGAAACGCCGGCTGGGCTTGGAAAATTACTGGCTGGATGGTGGAAGGAGCGGCAGCGGGGCGGGCGCGGGGCCCGGTGCGGCCCTGCTCGGGCCCGCTCGGAACCGCTCAAAACGTTCGAGCACGTTCGGAAACACTCGGAACCGCTCGGCTCGGCCAGCCGGACGCCACGCCGGCCGGTTCGGGACCGTTCGGAACCGCTCGGGCAGGTTCGGAACTGCTCGGAGCCGCTCGGAATCGCTCGGAGCCGCTCGGCAGGCCTCGGCCCGTCCCGGTTCCGGTGCGGACGCTGCCGCCGCCGCCGCCGCCCGCCCCTGAGAGCGGCGCGGTCCCGGAGTCGGGGGCGGCGGCGCGCAAGGGCCGTACGGGCAGGGAGAAGACACGGGGAGAGGATATGGGCGGGGGGGGGGGGGGGGGCACGGGGCTGACACGAGGTGGGTGGGAAGGCGGTGAGGGGGTAGGAGAGTGTGGGGCAGTGCGCGCGCGGGGACACACGAGCGTGCGCGCGCACACACACACACCCCCAGAGCGGCGAGAGCAGGCGCACGGCTCGGGCGCCCCCCAGCGGCTACACGTGGACATTCCGGGGGCACCCCCCTGTGTGACCAGAGACACGCGTGTGAGAACAAAGACCTGCCTGTCAACGGAGACACGTTTGTGAACACACAGACACGTATGTGAACACAGACACACGCGTGTGAATACAAAGATACGTGTCTGTAAACAGAGGAACATAACTTGCACATACATGCACACGCATCTGCATACAACTGCCATGCACACACACGTGCGCATACATGCATGCACAGATGTGTGCATGTGCACACGCATCCATGTGCACACACAACTACACATGCGTACACATACGTGCACACAGCACAGAATATGCACGCCCCATGTGCACACACATGTACACATACGCGCCCACAACCGTGAACACACACACGCACTTGCGGACACCCCGCCCCCGAGGTGTCCCTCCCCTCCTCCAATGGAATCCGCCTTCCCTCAGGAACACGTCCGTCCTCCTCCCCGGCCTCCTCATTGGCTGCGTCCCCCTCCTGCCCGCCTCCTGTCGCAGAGCAGCCCATGGGGAACCGGCTTCAGGTGATTCCAGTGCTACGCCCCAGCTGGAGCATCCCCTTCTTATCCCGCCCCCATGGCCACCGTGGGGCGGATGGCAGGGACCGAGGATGGACTCGTGGTTTCTCCTCTACCCCACTGTAGGGACACCTGCACCCCACCCACGGGCCAGCTTTACCCCATCCTTGGAGAAACCTGTACCCCACCTTAGGGATCAACCAGGACAAAAGGACAGAAAGAAATGACGGGCCGAGGCTGCGGTCAGGGTCTGGAAGGAAGGCCGTGATACCCTGTCGCATCCAGGAAGGGATGTCACCTAAGGGCATAGAGCCATCGGTGGCAGAGGCAAAAGTGGGGCAGCTTCTGGCTGGGGACCATAAGCCCTGCTCTGAGACTAGTTCGGAGTATTAAAGGATTTAATCCCAGGATTTGAATAGGTGCTTGGAGGAGGATGGAGGCATTTGGTAGTTTGGGCAGTTTTTCACCCCAGTTTTGGCAGCTCATGGAGTGCCAGAGCATGCCAGCACCAAAGTCTCCGTGGACTTTTCCTCCAGGTATCAAATGCCCAAAAGCTGTCAGATTGGGCTGGGATGAAAGTGCTGCATTGATTTTGGATAATAAAGTGCTCCTTAGCCAGATGGCAGGAATGAAAGCTACAGCCCTGATGCATGGATGATGGGCAGACTAGGGGGTCCCCTCTGGGGTCATGCAAGGATGGCTGCAGGAGCCAGAAGAGCAGCTGGATTCTGCCCCAGTCCCAGCCCAGGTACAGAGGGGTTCCAACACAGACCTCATCCTGCATCCCAGCCTAGGATCCCACTGCAGGCCCAGCCTAAGCTGGATCCTGCCTTGGCCCAGTTCCCCCTGCTGCCAGGCTGGATGGGTCCCAACATGGCTCCTGTCCAGGCATTGGGGGGCCCCAACGTGGCAGATAGAGATGAAAAGAGCATCCCAGGGGATTGGAGCATCCTGGGGTTCTGGAACATTTCAGGAGGGAACAGGGCACAGGGAAGGGACAAGAGCAGATGGAGCACTCAGAGGGGATCAGTGAATCCTGGGGCATTGGAGCCATTCTGTGAGAATGGAACATCCAAGAAGGGGCTGGAGCTTCCTGGGGAGTCAGAGCTCCACGGCCCAAGCTGGATTCTCCCCCTGAAGGTGATTTTGGTGTTCTTAAGTTTTAATTGGAGCTCCCCAGACCCCAACAAGGCCACCCACCAACCCGTCACAGGGAGGTTGACATATGAAATTTATTTAGGAAAACCAAAACCCATCAAAAAACAGAGAAATAATAATAAAGAAGCAGGAGGAGGAGAAACAGTAGGGGGGGAGGAGGAAGAGGAGAAGAAGGAGGAGGAAGAAAAGAAGAAGAAGAAGGAGGAGGAGGAGGAGAGGAAGAAAGAGAAGTCATCTCCTCCTTAGGCTCCATTGGAGTCCAGAACAACCAGTGCCTCAAGACAGAAGGACAGAAAAGCTAGAGGAGGTTTGCACACTCACACACGCCTGTGCACACTCATGCGTGAGCTGGGCTGGGTGCAAAGTGCACTCCTCAGTATCCAGAGGGGTATATACAGGGGCAGGAGCTGGAAAAGCATTGGCTACCTACACACACCAGCAGCAGGGGCTGGAAAAGTGGAATACAGCTGGGAAACGGGCATCTCTGTGTGCCCCCACCATGGTGTGGTACCTGGGATGCAGAAATGAAGTGCAGGACACCCCCACATCGATCGGAGAGATCTGTGCAACATCAGGCATCCCTGGATTGGCACTGGGACACAGGGACTGTCTTTGAACAGTTGAACCTACTGGCACGTTGGTACCAGGGCTGTGCCAACGTCATGACAGGGACGGAGCTGCTGTCCTCCTCTTGCAGCTTGGGGATTTGCTGCCTTCTGGGCACCCCTATGGCAGTGTGGGATGGGGGGGAAGGGCTTAAGGGGGTCTTGGAGGCAAAACCATGGGCCAGCAGATAGACTCAGTCACCAGGTGGGTCCAACCAGGGTTCAGGCGAAGCATCTCACTAAAGGCATCTCCGAGTAGGTAAGGCAAAAGGAATTCAGGTCACTTCAGCCACGTGGAGCAGCTCTGTGTTGAGGTCTCCCATTGCTCCTGCAGACACACACTCCAGGTATCCCAAGAACACAGGCAAGTCATCACTTACAAAGCCAAGGAGAGAAGCAGCCACTGTGCAGCCCAAATCCAGGAGGGACCTGCTGTGGCACCACTTGGGATGGTGCCATGGGTTACTGCAGAGGAGTGGGGATGGGGCAGCAAATGGCCCCATGTGCACTCTTGATCCCAACACAACCAACACCAATGCCAGCAGTGCTGGAATTTTACCATGCTGCTCCCATCGCCTTTCCCTAATGTGGTGGTGGACTCATCCAACCCCCACAAGCTGGATGATACAGCCTGAGGGCTCAGTGCACCCTAATCACTCAATACTGAGCACACCCACTCAGCCCCAGCCCCCTCTTCAGCTCTGCCCCAGCAGGGCAAGCTGCTCACTACAGTTCCCCTGCTCATGGGTGTTTCAAGTGGCTTTGGCTGGGGTGATAGAGCCAAGGATCACATACAGCTGGTTGGACCCTGGAAGCTGGTGGAGCCCTTGAGATTGAGAGAGTCCATATGGGTTGGGTTGTGGGGCTGGAGAGACCACAGGAAGGCCAGCAGGGTCCATGCACAGTGGTCTGTAGGACACAGAGGAAAGCATTGGGGTCCATGCACGGTGGTCCGCAGGACCAGAAAAACCACAGGAGGTTTGTGGGGTGCATGCATGGCAGTCAGGACAAGAAGGGAGTCATGGGAAAACACCAGGGTCCGTGCATGACCAGATCAACCATGGCAGACCAACAGCATCCATGCATGGTGCCAAGTAGGATTGGAGGGACCACAGGAAAATGGTAGGGTCGATGCAAGGTGGTCTGCAGGACCAGAGGGACCACAGGAGACCATTAAGGTTCATGTCCAGTGGTCTGCAAGACCAGAAGGATCCCAAAATGTCAGTAGGATCCGTGCACAGAGGTTGGTATGGCAGGAGTTGTGAAGCCACTGTGAGCTAGGGATGCTCACAACATGGTCACCAGAGAAGCTGCTTCTAGTGAGGAGGCTCCTGGGTGGACACCTCACAGGAACACCGATGCTCCTCTACCTATGGTAAGGACATGTATGGGACCAGAAGGTGAAGGTGATATATGGGACCAGATGGACCCTCTGTGGAGCACAGCCTCCCCTGTGCATGCAAACCAGCAGCAGGACCCCCAGCCTTGGCAAGTGTGTAGCCCTTGTAGGGGACATGGTTTTGTGGTTGCATGGGACTGGGCTGTGTGAGATATGAGCCCTTCCATGGGTGAGTGGGTTCAGGGGTCCTAGAGGGGTGGGGCTTTTAGCCAACAGATGCTCAGCAGCTGCTAGGAAGAGGCTGCAGCTGGTTCTCAAGTGTGGAACCCAGCAGGGGATGCAGGCACATCCCCGTGGCTGTGGCCATCCCACTCTGGTGTCTCTTCCCTCCTCCAGCTGGAGCCAACCTTCTTCTGTGGACCTGATCTGTGGTCCATGGCAACACCCCCCATACGCTCTACAGCCACCCTACAGGTCTCCCACTGCCCCTCGCCATCACCATCCCCCTCTGTCCTGCTAACCCCTGTACACCCATGTCATGGTGACCAACCCCGCTATGGGTGCTTCCACCAAGGACATCATTTTCATTGTCACCCCGTGGGGACAGGACCTGCAGTCTTAAGGCAGCTTAAAGCACATCTATCCCCCAGCCCCACTGTGTCCTTTGGTGCTCCCAGCCACCAAGGCAGTGTCCCATGGACCACCGGGTGGACGGGACACCTGAACACCTGCCCCGGAGGGAGAAGATAGTCACCCAGTGGTGGGGAAGGACCAGTGGCAGCTGCTGGCAGCACACAGCCCTTGCCGTGGTAGTCCAGATTCACCGATATCCCCCCAAACCTCCTCCCCATAGGCTGGGGGATGAGGCTTGGGGATGGTCCCAGCCCAGCCATGGCTGTGGCCCCCCCATCACCTTCTTCACTCAGCCCCAGCCTCGGGGGGCTGCCCCACCTCAGATTCCAGGCAGCCATTGAGCTGGGGGTCAGGGGCCTGCTGGTCATATTCCTCATCCAAAAAGTCCAGGGAGTTGTTACTGGGCAACCCCCGGATGGTGAATTTGTGGGAGACCTTGGTCCACTGCTCCCGGTTGCTGGCCACCCGCTCATAGAGCTCCGCTGCCTTGGGGAAGAGATCCTGCAGCAATCTGGGGAGTGGGGAACACATTCCATCAGCACAGGGCTGCACCCCCTTACTTCAATGCAACCCCCTTAGTTGAGTGCAACCCCCATCCCCACTGCTTGGAACACCCCCCAACATCTGCAAGACTTGCCACACATCCCACTCTAAGGGAGGTGGGGGTGGCAGGGGGTCCTCCCCATGCCAGCGCCAGCACTGGGGCTCACTTGTAGATGGGCATGGCAATGTGCTCCATGAAGCTGATCTGCAGCTCGGGGATGTAGGCCTTCTCCCGGTCCATCATCTCAAGTGGGCTGTTCCCCATGGCTTTCTCCTGCATGGGTGGCAACGGGGGTCAGTGCCAGTGGTGCTTTCCCCCCATTCCCAGGCAAGACTTCTCTGGTCACTGCCCACACCCCCCATCCCACTGGTGCTTTCTAGGAGCATTGGCCAAGCCCAACCCTGCCAGGTGGTACCTACCAGGTCACCCTGGGAGAAGAACTCCTTGTAGATCAGTTCCTGCAAGAGACAGGTGTCAGCACAGGGGGTGCAGCCTGGGATGATCCCCTATCCCCACTGCCCTCCAGACCCCTTCCGACAGCTCTGAATCAAGCAGGGATATGGTCTTGCTTGGAGGGACTGGGTTCTGCATGGCCGAGGGTCCTGCATGGAGGAACCCACTCCATGAGGGGCAGATGTGTCCCTGGGGATATGCAGGTGGCCTAGGTGGGTTGTGAGGTGGCACTCAGGGGGTTTGGCTCCACGGTGTGGCACTCACTGCAATCTTCCTGGTGGTCTTCCAGCCCTTGGTCTGGTCAGACAGGTCACAGGAAGTCATGAGCAGGCAGAGCAGCAGGCTGCGGTGCTGCTTGTTCTTGGGGTCATATCCCACTGTGGGCAGAGTGTGAGGCAGGGGTTGGGATGGGGAGCTCAGGACAGAGCTCCATAGCCCCAGCATGCCACACGTGAGCACTTTAGGGACAGCCAGAACCTTCTGTGTCATGTCCCAGCCCTTATCACCCCTGACATAAGAGCCTCCTGTGCCACCTCCCATCCTTGGTGGGATGAGTTTCTACCACCCCTCAAATCCCAATCCCAATCTCCGTCCCAGGATCTTCACCTTCTGCCATTTTCTGGAGATCCTTGAAGATGCGGAGGTGGTGGGCTAGGTCAGTGGCCAAGATGATGTCCCGCATCAAGTCCAGCATGCGCTGGTAGTCCTGTGGGCAAGGCAGCTGCCATGACCAGCTCTGTGCCCCTGCCAGCTCCCACATCCCCTAGGATCCAGGGAAGGGGAGCAGAAGGTCTGGAGAGGACGCAGGAGCTCAGCATGGGCAGGGGGTAGCATGAGAGAGGTGTTAAGGTGGGGGGCTCACCTTTCTGGAGAAGTGGTCAAAGATGTTGCAGCCTTGGCTGTTGAGGATAGCAATGGCTTGGGCAAAGTGATGCCTCTGTGGGAGAAGCCAGGACCATGAAAGCAGGCAAGGATGCTGCCACGCAGCCAGAACCCAGGAGAAATGGTCAGTGAGAGATTTGGGGGATCTTACCTCCATGACAGAGCCCTCTGAACTGTAGAGTGCGGCCAGGACTGATTTCTGCAAGGTAGAGCAGCCAGAATGATGGAACTATGGGGGTGAAGACCCCCACAGCGGTTCCCATGCCTCTCCTTCCCCCTTGCCCATCCCAGCTCTGGGCTCGGCTCACCGAGGCCACCTGGAAGGAGTTATTTGTTCCTCTGTGGTCCAAGTCGTGGCACATGCAGGAGATGAAGAGGGCAAAGATCTCGATGTCTCTGGGGAGGGGGAGGAGGGAAACTGAGGCAGGCAGGAGAGCAGGGAGCACCCCAGCCAAGCCAGGGGTTGGAGAACAGGGGCAGGGATAGCACCTGGCCTTACTCCAGGTAGTTAACGAGCTCCAGGTTCTTGTAGAGCAGATAGCAGAAGTGGGAGACAGAGAACGCGTGCATCCAGTTGTGGTAGGGAGGGTCACGGTACCCCTTCTTTACCATCAGGCAGAACCTGGTCAGGGGCAAAGCCATGCAGGGTGGGTCTCACCCCACAGGGACCTCCACCTTTGCCAGATGTCTACCAGGCAGGCACAGGCATGGGGATGGGGATGAAGATGAGAATGGGATGGGGAAGGGTTGGGGATGGGTGATGGGAGGGAGACAGGGACAGGGAAGGTAGACAGCTGCATGGGGATGGGCATAGGGATGAGGATACAGATGGGGGGCAGAGAAGGTGGACAGTGATGAGGATGTGGATGGGGACAGGGACAGGGACATGGGTGTGGACAGAGATGGGGAAGGAGACGGAGGGGATGAGGTAGGTGGATGGTGATGTGGATGGGGATGGAAATGAAGATGGAGACAGGGAAAGTGGACAGGGATAGGGACTCACCTGGTGAGCGTCTGACGGTCCATCTTGTAGTTGTTGATGAAATTCATGTCTTGCAGCATGCTCAGGATGGCCTGGCAGAGGGGATATGGTGGGTGGCAAGGAATAACAATGCCCAGCAAGGTCCCCCATGAACCACCCCTGCCCCTGCTTAGCAGGAAGATGCTCAAAGGTGCAACCACATCCTTTCACCCCAAAACCCCAGCACCCCAGGTTTAGTTGTCGCCATGGTCCTCACCATGGAGGTGTCGTCCTCAGGCAGTGAGCGTGGTGTGTAGGTGAAGCTGGCAAAGTTGGGGTCAATGGTGGACACAGGCTGGATGCCCTCACTCAGCAGTTTGGTGTATTCATCATCAGACACCTGCAGGAGCCATAGCCAGTCACCCACACTGTGACCAGGTCACCAGGTATCCCAAAGGCCACATGAACCTCTCACCAGCCAGTGAGAACAGAGAGCCCTAGGGTATCACCACCACCCAACAGTGTGACCACCTTGGGATAAAGTGTTGGGGCACCATCCTGGCAGAGGGGGTCCCCATCCCTGTCCCCATCCTCATGCTTCCTCACCTTCATGTGGTACATCATCATCTCATTTGCCAGGTGGCTTCGGTACTGTGCCTCATTCACCTTCTTGTACAGCAGGGACTGTGGGGCAGGATCAGGGTATGGGAGTGCTGGGGGTGGGCAGACACCCTCCAGCACCCCGAAAGTCTACCCTGGCACCACAGCACATCTTTGTGCCCATTAATTCCCTTCCCATCCTGTGGCCACCACCACTTGTCCCCAAGGAATAGGTACCACACAAACACATCCCCCCATCCCCATCCCTCTGTGCTGTGGCAGAGCTGGGAGCCCACCTTGTGTGTGACGCCCTCCAAGTGGAGGACCCCTCAGTACATACATGGGCGATGCTGATGCCGCAGTAGATGGAGAAGGCAGTGGCCAGGTCCTCGTCAAACTTGCTGAACCAAGGGCCATTGATCTTGTTGACCAGCTCTGCCACCCCAATGACCTCTGGAGCAGAGGGGGGACAGCAGGGGTATCAGGCCCTTGTGCTGGGAACAGGGTCATGTCTGTATGCTGGGGACAGCACTGTGTCCATGGGCTTACGGCAGGGTTGTGCCCAAGTAGCAGCGACAGTGCTGTGCCTGTGAGTTGGGGACAGCATGACACCCACATTCTGGGGACAGTGAGGTGTCCAGGGGCTGGGACAGGCTCATGCCCAGGGACAGTACCATGCTCATGAGTTGGTGGACAGGATCGTGCCCACAGGAGTACATGATCATGCCCATGTGCTTAAGGACAGTGCTGAGTGTCTGTACGGAGACAGGATCATGCCCAGGGACCATGCTGAGCCCATGGACTAGGATAAGATCACGTCTGTGTGCTGGGGTCAGTGCTGTGTTTGTCTGTGGGGGGACAGGATCACACCCAGGAACTGTGCCCTTGTGCCAGGAGACAGCACTGAGCCCAAGGGTTAGGACAGGACCACGCCCACATTCATGGGACAGAATGCTGCCCTGATGCTGGGGACAGGACTGTGACTGTGGGACTGGGACAGGGTCATGCCCATGTGCTGGAGCAGTGCTCTACCTATGGGCTGGGAACAGAATGGTGCCCATGGGCTGGGGACAGAATGGTGTTCACATGCTGGGGGGACAGTGCTGAGCCAGGACTGTGCCCCTGTGCTTGAGCAGGATTCATGCCCACAGGCTGGGGATGATGCTGTGCCTGTGCCTGCATGCCAGGGACAGTGTCATGTCCATGTGATGGGTGACCAAACCACCATGTGCTGACTAAGACACCTGCTGGGCCAGACCTGTGCCCCCCTCTTCCCAGTGTTCCCCCATCACTCTCTCACCCTGGCTCTCATTCTTGATGGGGAAGCAAAGGATGTTGCGGGTGCGGAAGCCAGTGCTGTCATCCACCCCACGGTAGAAGAGCGGGTGCGAGTAGGCATCCTTGATGTTTAGGATCTTGCCAGTGGTGGCCACGTGCCCAGCGATGCCCTGGTCTGCTGGGATGCGGATCTCATAGCTCTGTGGGCAGGGGAAGAAGATCACCAGCAAGTCTGGGGGGAGGGACACAACCCCAGGCCCCCCAATTCCATCCTGTGCTCACCTCATCATCCACCACTCCACCATCGAACACCTTGGCCACCAGCTCGTGACTGAGCCGGTCCAGCAGGAACACAGAGCATCTGCAAGACACACCGCTGCCATTCTCACCCACAGGGGAGCTCAGTGTCCCCCCTGAGTCCCCTCACCCATGTGCCCCACCACTACCACTCACATCTCAGCATTGCTGAGGTTCCGGGCCTCCGTAATGATCTCCTGCAGCAGGACAGAGACATCATCTGCAGGGGTAGCAGTGAAGGGTCAGGGACCCCCAGCCAGGCAGCACTGCCCCCTCATTCCTCACTCATGCAATGAAAGCAGGGGGGAGGGTTTAGCTCAGGGTCCCGGCAGTAAGTCTGGGGGGCACAGAGGGATGGGGGCTATGTGGGGCATGTGCATATGTGAGCAGCACATACGTGCATGCACACACAACTGCACATGTGCACACATGTTTCTAAGAGCTCTATGGTCATGCTACATGCACGCATGCATGCAGCCATGCACCATCAGTGCATGCCAGGTTCTGTGCCAGCTCATATCACCCTTCTGTTACCATTCCCCAACAAGGGGAAAGGTTCTCCCTGGCTGGGGACAGAGACCCCATTGCTACCACCCTCCAGGGCTGGGGGTGGGGGGTGGTCATCCATTCCCCATTCCACTCCCTCACCATAGGTGCTCTCCAGTGCACCTACCCAAGTGGGTGAAGAGGTTCTTGGCCACCTGCAGCAGGGCCTGAAGGGACAGAGAGAATACCATTAGTGACTAGTGCAAGATGGGGCACTCACACACATGTGGTACAGTCCTACACATGCTCACCTGGCACTCACACTTGAGCTTCTGCTCCTTCTGGAAGGCCAGGGTGCTAGTGAGCACTGTGGAGGTGTAGCAGAAGCAGTGCTGGATCTTGTGCTCATCTGTGTCTGTGTAGCTGGCGGAGGCACACCTCAGTTGTCCATCCCCATTGGTCCCCCCCTTCTCCATGGCAACAATGCTCCAGCACCCCAAAAGTGAGGGGGTGCAGCCCCACAGAGAGTCCCAGCCAAAATGCTGCTCACCTCTCCCCATTCAGTTTGTTGAAGGCGCAGGCCAGTGCCACCACCTGAGAGGTGGCCCGGCTAATGACAGGGACACAAAGCATGGAGGTGACCTCGCAGCCCAACATGCTGCTCAGCTGCTTGTGCTCCTCCTGCAGGGAGAGGCAAGATGGGGCTAGAACCAGCACCTCTGGCCCACTCCAGGAAGCCCCATGGGACACTGAGGTGACACCCATGTCCCCAGGTGTAGAAGGTACACAGCTGGTACCCACCTCACTGATGTCCTTCAAGGTGATGGGCTTCTTATCCTCCACCACCTGCCCCAGGCGCCCAAAGGTAAGCTGCAGGGTAAGGGAAAATGTTAGCGCATGGCACCCATTGCCCACCCCCCTGACCTCCCAACTCCTCACCGCCTCCCCCTGCTCACTGAAAAGCTGATTTCCTCATCCAGGACACGGTCCCCCACCACCTGGAAAAGATGGGAAGGAGGGGGTACCCATGAGGAAGACACCATGTCAGGGGGTGCTTGTATTCCTCTGTGGGGGTCAGGGTTGGGGGACTGGCCCAGTGGCACTTACTTGGCAGAAGAGCTGGTGGTTGTCCTCAGAGACGAGCAGGAGGCAGCAGCACAGAGACTGGGTCTCCTGCTTCAGCTGGGGAGTAAGGGGAGGGTCAGCACCCGAGCCTGCCCCAAGCACTCCCCAGGTAGAATCCAGTCCCTCCTCTGCCTCCCTGTGCCCAGGGTGCCCACACATGCCACAGAGAGCTAGGTGTCTCTCCCCAGAACCTCCTCCCTGTGACTGAGCAGGTTCACTCTGGAGGCTACTGATGGACACTACTGAGGGTAATACTGAGGTACAGAATAATAGAGAGCAGGAGAAGAACCTGTATGTTATCTCAAAGAGTTTTTGGCATGAGAGTGGCACTGTTAACTCTGGAGACTACTGATGGTTGTTACAAGGCAGATCATTCTGGTCACTACTGATGACTCCACAGCCGATGCCTGAGGCTTTTCTTAGCTTTGGGGAATTTTATTGTTTTGAAATACAACAGGGTTCCCCAGTGTGTCCTGTGGCTGGGGGTAGATGGGGACAGGGGGCTGGTGGAGCAACTACTCACGTAGTTGATGACCTTGAGCTGCAGCGAGGCGGCATCCAGGTCATACAGCTCACCTGTATGAGGGTCACAGTGCTGTGAGGGGCTGAGCATGGTTTCAACCTGTCCACACACCCTACCCTTCCCAATGTCCCTCCACTTACCACAGAGCTGTAGGATCTTGCAGTCTAGGTCATTATAGCTGCTGTCAGGTGCCTTCTCAGGCTTGGCCAGAGAGGTCTGGGAGGAGCTGGTGGAGAGGCTGACCTGGGGCCAGGGCTGCAACTTCTGCAGGGCTTGCAGGCGCTGGAATGCCACCAGGGCCTGCAAGGTTGGGCAGAAGGGACAAGGAACAGCAGGGCTGGGGGAAAGGGTGGTAGGTCCCCAGGTGGCAGGTCCACAGTTCAGGAGGAGTCACTCACGTGTCTCTCTAATGCATGCAGGTTCTGCTCATCTGAGTCAGTCAGCTGGCCACAGTGTACCTGGAGGAGGAGTGATGTCAGGACCCTCATGTCCAGGTCCTGTCCCCAGAGCCCTGCCCATGTTCCTGCACTCACCAGGATGACGCATACCACGGCCCCACTGTTCTTGTCCACCAGCGGGATGATGAGCACTGCAAGCAAGAGAGTGTCAGTCCCAGGTGGGCCCCAGAGACAGCCCGGAGCTGTGGAACTCAGCTCTTGGGATGCATGTCCCCATTACCTCCTGATGTGTCATGACCCACCCAGCTAGCCAGCCAGTCAGCCACCCATCTATCCATCTTCTTGTCCCTGAGAACACCCCTCAGTCCCAGTGCCCACCTGTCCCTCATGCCTCCATCCTGTTTCTACCCACCTGTCAATGCATCCATCACTCACGCACACACTGTTGTCTCAGCCACTGCCTCTTACCACCCATGGATGGACCATCCATCCATCCATCCATCCATCCACTCACATCTCAATCCCCCTCTCTGTCTCTCCATCTACCTACCTACCACCCAGGCCGATGCCCATACCCTCATATATGATCACCAAGACCACCCTTCCTACAGCTCCCACCTTGTGTTCCAGGGGCCAGGGGTGCTGCCAGAGGTCCCAGGTGCTGGCCAGGGAGCTCGGCAGGGAGCAGCCCCCCACATTCCAGCCGCTTCTGCTTCTGCACAGCATCTCTGTGGGGACAGGGATACTTTGAGCACCCCCTGGGAAGGGCACCTGGGAAGGTAAACCCCCAGGAAGGGGCAATCCCCTGGGCAGAGACACCCACGGGATAGGGACAGGCTCAAGGACTGTGCAACACGTGCATATGTGTGTCCCTGCAAGCATGCACAGCCCCTGGACACACACAGCCCATGGGAACATGTGTGTCCCTGTACATACACATAGCCCCTGTGCACATGTGCACATCCAGGATGAAGAAGAGGATGGGAAGGGAAAGAGGATGGCCACAAGTATGGAGATGGAATGAGGATGGAGACAGGGACAGGGATGGAAACCCTCCTGCCTTCCATGCACATGTTTGTTCATGCACACGCCTGTTCATGCACACCAGCTGGGCCACACTTGCATGCCCATGCCCAGGACTGGGGAGGGGGCCGAGCTCACCTGAGCTTCCCGTTGGGCGGCAGCTCATGGGGGGGGTCATCGCAGAGCAGCCGTGTGTCCCCATCCAGCAGGTAGATATAGACATGCTCCTGGGGGAGAGGGGCAGCACACACATGTGTGCAAACGTGTGCACAGCCACACATGTGCATAAACACATGTGCACACCCACAGTTGCACAAGCACACATTCACAAATATATCCCTGCTCACACAGAGAGTCATGTGCAAGTGTGCACACATACCTGTACACATGTGCACCATTCATACCCACCCATGGCTGGGGGGCCCCATGCAATGGCACTGGCACTATGCCCAGCCACCACTAGCATCAGGGTCTCCAGGATCAAGGCCACCAGCACCCCCAGGGTCACCAGCACCCTGGGGCCACCATGAGCACCAGGGTCACCACCAGCACCCTGTTGGTGACAGGTGGCCCATATAGGGGGAGAACCCTGCAGTGGGCTGGGGATAAAGAGACCACCCCAGGCTGAACCCCAGCATCAACCAGCAGATAATCCACTCTCTACTCCCTCCTGGGCTCCCCCCAATCCAGGGGGTCTCAGCAACCCCATAACCCCCACCCACCCAAGAAGGATGCTCTGCTCCACATTCCTCCCAGCCCCCAGGGGATGTAGATGCATTCCCCCACCTACCACAGCAGGCAGCAGGGTGACAAGGGCATGGCGGAGGGCATCACGCAGGGTGGTGGCATCAAGCGCAGCACCCAGGCTCAGTAGAGCATCCTGCAGAGAGACAAGAGCACAGCAGGGGATTACTGGAGGTTGATATCATGGAGAAGGGCACTGCAGCACCCATCCTCTCTGACCCCTGCCATGGCATGGGTCCTTCTGCTCCCAGTCCCCTTGCAGTGCCCTCCAGTCTGCCTGGTGCCTTTTTTGGAGCCGAATCCTCCTGTGTTGGTCAATGTCCATCATGTAGGGAGGTGGGAGGTCCCCAAAAGGGAGAGGAGGCTTTGGCACTGAGCCACACTGCCCTCAGTGCTAGCCATGCCATAAAGCACCAGTGGGAAGAGAAATGGGGCAAGGAGATGGATTAAAGCTCATCTGGGGATTACAATCCCATGGAGGGACAGAGGTGTTAGGATGGACACAAGGAAAAGCTGGGGGGCACAGGGGGCTCTGTGGTGTGACCCTCCCAGCTCTGCTCCTGCCTCCAGCCCTTGTCTGGGAGACTGGGATAAGGATGATGTTATGATGGAAATAGTAGATGCTCCAAATCAGACACTGGATAATGGTGTTGGGATTTGCTCTTCCTCTGGTCCCAGCTCTGCCAGGTGGCTCCAGGCTCCATTCCTGATAACCAGACCTGGGGACCATCATGCACCCCATGACTCCATCCAGGACAGCAGCCCCTTGCAGGGCCATGCCACCCACCCACCCACCCTGGGAGGAGCATACTTGGCCATGGGGTAAGATCCAAGTGGCATTGGGAGCGTGGCTGGTGGTGAGGGTGCTTCCAGCTGAAGACATTGGCACTGGATGTTATTCCAACAGGGCCACATCTCCAGTCACTTACTCACACTGGAGACACATGCACTGTAGAATACAGCCAGGCCTCAGACAGGTGGCTGTCCTGCCATCCCTCTGTCCCACCAGATCCTCCACAGTGGCCCCCCCCTAGGGCAGGAGAAGATGGGGCAGAGCCTGAGCGGGTCCCTTGGGTCTGCTTGGGGCATCAAATGCCAGTGGCATTTTTGGTGTGGGGATGGACAGGTGGCAGCTGGACATGGGTGGCGGCTTTATTAGGGCTGGGAATACAGGTCCATCCCTGAAACAGTGAGGGGAAAGCTGTAGGAGCTAAAAGAAAATATTCCCAAGACAAGGAGACAGCAGCAGATGCTGGCAGAAAGGTTTGCAGCCTAGCAAGAAGGTAGAGAGAGTGAGGGTGGGCTAGGAAGGACATCACACTCCTTCCACTTATCCCACTCATCCCACTAAACTACTTCTCCCACTCATCCTGCTCATTCCACCCAGCCTATTCACTATATTGATCCAATTCATCCAGCTCATCCCATTTGATGGCTCATCCTACTCACCTGCTTGTCCCACTCGTCCTGCCAATCCCACTCATCCCACTCACTCTGCTTGTTCCATTCATCCAGCTCAACCCACTCATCCCACTCAATGGCTCATCCCATTCAATGGATCATCCCACTCCTTCCACTTGCCCCACTCATCCTGCATATCCCACTTGCTCATCCCACTAATTCCATTTGTCCCATTCATCCCACTCCCGGTCCACCTCCTCTAGCCCAGAGCAGAGGTCTACCCCAACACCCTCACCTCCTGTCCCCCAGCCCTGAGGATGCTGCAGACTCACTCTGGGGGCTCTGCTAGGACAGAGCCTGGGCCTAGAGCCAGCATAGCCAGAGCGACTGCCATAGCCACATCTTGGTTACTGCCATAAAAAGCCTTTCCCTTTGCTGTGGAGTTCCCTGTGTCCTACTCCCAGCAATCCAAACCATTCAGGCACTACTCCAGTTTGGGTGGGGGCTCCTTCGGATCCAACACTACTCCACAGATGTCGGGGTCTTTGGATGAGGCTGCATTGGCACACACATCCCCAGCACCAGTGGAGAGATGAAACCATCAGCTACCCCATGTCTGTCACCAGGAATGTCTCTAGGGCCCACCAAGCTGGACTCACACAGCCCTCTACTTGCACCCAGTGGGGACCAAAGCTCTCCCAGGGAGAGCTCCCAGCACCTGCTCTGCATCCCAGCTTCCATGGAGGGCAGAGCTATGGTAACACTTCCCAAGTGGGCACAGGGGGTTAATTAACTTCACTAAAACAGGAGAAAGCATAGAGGGATTGTAATTCCTAGCTGCTGGAGCAGAGTCCAATACCCTCATCCCAGCTCCTGTACACCCAGCAGCTCTGGAGGGAAATGCTGTCTGGAAATGGGCATGGAGAGAAGGCTTTGGAGACAGATCCAAGGACAGGGTATGGGAAGGGGACACAGCATGGCATTGCTGACAGCCCCAGGAGCTGAGCATGCTGCTCCTGCAAAGCAGGTGAACAGCACCCTGTCCTGTCCCCATGATACACACACGTGGCTCTGTCAAGCCCCCACCCACGGACTGTTGTCACCTTTTCTCTGGTCTGAGAGGGCTAGGCTACTGATCTCACCCTGCCAGACTCCTTGAGCTGACAGGGTGACCCATGGGACCTCAATGCTAGCAGGAATTTTGCCAGCTCTCCTTGGCCAGCATCCCATGGTGCAGTGCAACACCAGAGCCATATCTGCCTCAATATTCCCACTAGAGCCAGTGGAAGATTAATGACACCATCCATCTCCTTAGAGTAAGGGCTTGTCTCTGGTCCAACATGGACCCCCCCCCCCCCCCACTCTAGCAAAGCCAAATCCTGCCACAGGCCAACCTCCAGAGCACCACATGCTCTCTCCCTCATGGAAAATGGCCCTTTTTCTCCCCTGCTATTTTTGCCCCTCTTTTTCCCTTTGGATAGCTGCAGAAGCATCCTGTCCCCATGTGTGTGGTGGTGGGGACTCCCAGCACAAGCTCCCGAGCCCCCATCCCAGGCTTCCATAGATCCTGCTGGGATTTCAATGTAGGGTTTTTTAGCAGAGGGAATTCACCAGCAGTGAAAACATGACTTTTTTCAAGAGGATCAGCAACATCTGTCCTCTGACCACCCCCCCCGCCACCAGCTGTGGAAGCTTGGTTTGTCCTCCATGGCACCCCCTGCTTCTCTGGATGTTTATGAAATAGAGAAATCCCATCCTGGCCAGCTTCCTTTCCAGAAAGGTTCATTTCACACCTGCCATGTGGAGGGTGGGGCCTGGAAGAGGAGGACACGGATGTCACAGGGTCTCGGGTCTCTGATCTTGCACCCCTTCTCCTGGCCTTGCTCCTGGGAGATGAATGAAGCCCCCCTAAGGGTGAGGAGGAACCTCCTGGCAGCAGGCAGAAGCTGGATACAGTGCAGTGAGGCACCCACTGGGATGTTCAGCCCTCTTGAGGTTACCTGGACCTTGGGGTCTCTCTCTGAGAGGGGACACACATGAGCACTTGGTGAGTAGAGTTTGCATGAAGCAGAGCTCAAAACTGGGACCTGCCACCCACTGGATTACTCTTTAACCATGGGAAAACAGGCACACAGAGCCAGGCAGCAATACCAGGTGCCTAGGAGCATCCTGCTCCCAGAGGAGTGCTGAGCAGGGCTGCAGGACCCCCACCCTGCCTTGCAAGGGGATGCTGGGCTGGGGAGGCCCCAGATGGATCCTGCCATTGCTGCCAGAGCACCCATGGGTGCTGATTCTACAGCGGGATGCTGGCAGCAGCCCAGGCTTCAGTGGCAGACTCCTGCCACAACCCTCCCCAAAGAACCTCGAGGAAATGAATCATCTCCCTGCCAAGCTTCCAGCCCAGCTTTGCTGTAAAAATTCCAAGTAAATGATCTGCCAGAGGTGACCGCTTAAGCTTGAGGCATCCATGACACAGTGAGCCCTCAGAGCTTACTCGGCTCCTGCCCTCCAACGGGACCTTATCCATCTGTGAAAACAAGGGAAATGAGCCCAATTAATTTTGGCAGTGGATTAGTTTATTAGCCCCTGTCTGAGCAATCACCTTTGGGATGGAGCTGGACATCGCTCTGTCTGGACAACTTCACCCTCAGTTGTAGGCCCCAAATCCAATTAGAGCATCCAAGATGCTGAGTGCGCAGCTCTTGGTGCCTGTGGGCAGTACATCCCCATACCCACATCCCACGCAGATGCTTCTCAATGGATTTTACAGGTTCAGATTGCAAAGGGATTGGGATGCTTGGGAGTGCAGAACACAGCAAGGAGGGGTCTGGGGCACAGCAAAGCACCCCCCTGCTGCCTGTCTCACCAGCCCCAATGTCTCTCACAGAGAGTTTGCAGACTTCAAGGACAGAGGAGCTGCTCCCCAGGGAATTCCCTACCAGGCAGAGCCCTGGATGAGGAGGGTGACCATGTAGTCATCTTGTTCCAAGGCTGAGAGCCAGTGCTGGGGGCTTAGGGCTCCCTCCCACTGCGGTCTCTTCAAAAAGGATGCATTTTTAGCCACCAGCCTCTGGATCTTGTTACATTTGACAGGTGAAAAGCAAAATCCTGGGAGGCAGCCTACCTCCACCCACACAGCCCTTTACCACTCCCTGTGTCTCACTCACAGGGTGCCTAGGTACCTGTCCCTGTCCAAGGGCTCCCTATCCACTACAACCCTGCAGGCAGAAACACCCACCCTCTCTCCCATGCCCCAGCTCTGCCTTTTCCTACCCCTTTCCCCTTCCCAGGAAAAGTGATGGGGAAAATTTTTCCCCTCCTGCCTCCCCTTCAAGGAGGAAGATGCTGCTCCAGGACCCCCTTTTGCCCCCACCCATCACGCCCAGAGTTGTTTCCAAGTGCATAGGGACAGGATGTCCCTGCCTTTGTCACCTCTCCAATGCACGGCTGCAGAGTGACAGCACCACAGGGAGCAGCTGATCCCCTCAGGCCCCCAAGCTCAGCCACAGCTGCCAGCAAACACCCAGGCTCTGCGCCCGCGCCGCCCTGCCCAAGCATTTGCCGAGCAATCTGGCGGCATTAAAAATATCCCAAAATATCCCTGAGCCATGATTCATCCTCCTCTCCCACCTCCAGCAATGCTGAGCCGCCCCAGCCCCCTCCAATTCTGGGGGGCTGCTTTCCCCTGGCTGCTCAGCCTTGTGCTCCAGCCATGGTGGTTAAATATAGCCAAGCTCTGTCTGTGTGTTGGCAATGCCTGGCAGGGCCAAGCAGGACTGGGCACGGCCAGGCAGATCACCAGCTTCTGACACTGGAGTATGAATGGGGAAATGGAGCTACGGAGCAGGGAAGCAACTCCTGAAGGCAGCAGGTTACCACTTTGCTGTCACCAGCTGTACTGTGGGCAGAGTGACACTGCTAAAACCCTGTCACCCTGTCCCTGTTCCCTGCACTGCTCCTTCGTCCAGGCCCAAAGCCACAATTTCCCAGGGAATCCTCCCCACAGAGCTGGGGAAATAGAGGTAGCATCCCTGTTCCCACCCTCCCCCCACCCCGGAGCATCCCTGATACCCTTCAGCTTTGCCACAGGCTGTTACACTGCTGACACCCTGTCACCCTGTCTCTATCACCCCCGACACTGCTCCAGGCTCCTTCCCTCTGCCCCACAGTCACAATTCCCCAGGAAATCCTCTCTGTAGGGGTGAGAAAACAGAGGAAGTATCTCTAGTCCCCCAAAGTAGCAGCCCTGATAACCCTCCAGCAGTGTCCCTGGAGCAAGGTCCAGGGCAACAGAGGATGGAGGGATGGAATGGAAGGTAGAGCTGGCAGCTCTGCCCAACTCCAGCTGGGAAGCCATCCATCCATTTCCTCCCAGCACCGCTCTTAGTCCCAAATTACATTGCTTTAATCAAATCAGGCAGCAACAACCTGTAACACGGTAGCTCCTTAATTACCTCATCTTTTCCAGGGGGATAATGAGGGCAAACAGGAAGGAAACACTTCTGGGATATCTCTTGTCTCCTCATGGCCATTTGCCTGGGGTCCTGTTGCAACATGGATGGGAAGCAAGGGCTGAGGTGCAGGACCCTGTCATGGAGCTACCCTGGCACCCAGTGATCCAGGCTGAGGTTTCCAAGGGCTGGAGGACACAAGTCTGTGGAATTAGCCATCCCAAAAAAATCACACAAGTAGCCCTGCATGCCTGTGCCTACCTCAGTTTCCCTTTCTGTGGAGGTTTCCTACCTCAGTTTGCCTACCTGCAAAGGGTCATGGCCATGCAAGACCTGCTTAGAATGGTAGTAGAGTTTGGTCCAGGTGGAATGAGCCACGCTGAGCCCAGTGTCTCCCTGGAGCTAAGTGCATCCCTTAGCCCCTCCTCCTCCTTCTAATCCTCACTCATACATCAGCCTCCCTGGAGCCTGGCATGCTCACACTGCATAGGACGTTTGCACAGACCATTTGCACATGGAGTTTCTACAGCCTGGAACCAGACAGATGCCACTCCCTGAGGACCCCGCACATTCTGAGTGGCATGTTTTGCTGAACCAAGTAAATTTCCTAACCTCTGGCAGCTCACAAGCCCTTGGGGTACTCCTAGCATGTCCCCCCACATCCTGGTCTGGCCTCCCGGGGCCAAGAGAACTGGGCCGGAGTCAAGGTTGCTTCCTGTTGATGTTCCTTTGTCGGGCAGGACAAATTGGGACAGCAGCCACAGTCCTCAAGGATTTCCGTCCCCAGAACATCGTGGCCTTCTTGGAACAGCTGGCTCGGCGACTAGCCTAATGATCTGTCACTAGTTTGTCACTAATTAGTTCACTATTCTAAGAAATAAGGTGGTGATGGCTGGGGGTCTCACTGTCACTTGTCTCTAAGCCACGTCAGAGAGGGGGAAAGGGACCCCACTCAGCCCTGTGTCACTTGTCCCTAACTCATGTCAGGGAGGGGCATATGGACCCTCCTACAACAGCTGCAGGGAAACTGCTCCATGGTAAGGAGAATCCCTGGTATGCAGGTGCCTTCACCCTAAAGGACAGAAACATCCTGGCACCCAGCTGGCACCAAGCTTTGGGTGCTGGCAGTGACAGTGCTGGGAGAGAGGTGGCATGATGTGCATTCCTGGGACATGCATTGCTGGAAAAACTTCCCTGGCACATAGTCCCCTTCCCATCCACACTAGCTGGGTTTCCAGGACTTTCATAGATGTTTTCTGATGGATTGCAGGGGTCTCCGTGCCTGGCTCTACTTGGGACCATCATGGCAAAGCTCTGGGGATGCAGCCAGAGAGGGCTTGGGGGACATCTAAGTCCTTTGGGTGGATAGGAATCAGTGGGATGAGAAGGGGGATGCAGCGTTCCCACATCCATCTATGCATCCCCTCCTGGTATGGCTGGTGCTAATGGGATCTGCACAGTGATTAGGGACCTCATTTATCAGTCTCTGATGGGATCTGGGAAAATTGAATTCCTGGCCATCTGCAGCTGGGGAGGAATTTGATTTGGGCAGTGCTCCGGAGCAGGGTGTGGGGGGCTGGGGGCTGCCAGAGCTGCCCCCGCTCCCCGGGCATTCCACTCTGCCTGTACAGGGACTGGTCTTATTTTCCATGCCTGAGAGGGTTTGATGGTGGGATGCAGCTCTTAATTGCCGTGAAGGGGTATAGGAACTGGGAGGGTCTCACTACTCAGATGGGAAAATTGAGGCATGGCCAGGAGAAGACGAAAGCCCATTATATGGCAGAAAGGATCACAGTGCTGGTGTTTAATGGGTCAGCACCCAGCCAGGGGTCTGGCCTCCAGCCCCCCCTCGTCTAGGCAGGGGTTCCAAAGCTGTGGTCAGGACATCCAAAGGTGCCAGATACCCTGCATCTGCCAGAGCCAGGCCAGGAGCAGTGATCTCTCCTGCACCAAGAGGAGGGAGACTCGGGAGCTAGCTCTATTCTGTGGCATTTTCCACCCCATGGCTCCCTCAGGCAGGTCCCCACCATCCTCTCCCCCTCATCCACGGAGTGGCCAGGTTGGATATGCAACAGGATACCAAAATCCATGGACTCAGCTCCCAGAGGACTACCCTCCAGACCCAGGCTTACAGGGGATCCCAGCCCACCACCTCCCTGCCAAATGTCACAGGTTGACTCCAAAAAGCCAAGGTCACCCACAGGGCCTATCCCGTTCAGGGAGATGACACCATGTCATCCTGCAACAGGAGCATCCTGTCCCAGCTTCTCACTGCCCAGGATGCAGCAGGACTAACCCCCTCTGGGTGCAGCAGGACTAATCCCCTCCAACTCCATCTGCTTGGGGTGCAGCAGGAATATCCCCATCCCAGCTCCACTGCCTGTGGTCCAGCAGGGTACTCCCACCTCAGACCTCCCTTCCCGGGTGATGTCATGAGGCATGAGAGCACTGGAACCTATAACCCAAACCCCACTGCCCCTCAAAAATCAGCACCAGGCCACTGCAGTGCCAGCACAGGCTGATTCCACACCTGCAAGCAGTGACCCCTTGACCCCTGGCCTGTGGGGACCGCCTGGCTGGGAAACACTGGGATGCACCACCAATCCCAGTTTGGTGATCTAGCTCTACCTCCCGGCCCTGCTGAGTGTGGGAGGAAGCCAGCCCTGTTGCATGTAATGGAAAGAAGCCGCCACGGCCCTTTCCTCCCCTTTATTGCCCTGCTGATGTGTTTGTGTCTGACAGAGGAAACGCAAGGACAAATGCCTGCATACGCAAGTCCCCTCACTGCCCTCAACAGGTCCTCAGCCCACTGAACATGGCTGGTCCCACACAAGGGGAAACTGAGGCAGGAGGAGCCCTGTGAGGCTGGCTGGGGGCCTCCAATCCCTGGCAGGTCAGTAAAAGTGCCTGAGTGTAGTCCCTGAGAGACCCCTCCCAATCCCTGGGGACAGTGGGGGCCTCCCCAAGCCCCTCCTGCTTCTCCAGGCTGTGAACATGTATCAATTATGTTTTCATTCATGATCCACTCTGCAGGTAGTTGCATTGGAGCTTGTGGTAGAGAGGAAGAGGAGGAACAGACATTCTCAGCCTCACCCCACTGCAGGGTGTTGGAGGGTAATAATGCCCCAAGCCCTATATACCCCCTATATGCCCCCCTAGGCTCGGGGATGGGAGTTCCAGATGCAGTCAGTAGCCAGGACACCAATGGGGACAGGAGTCCTGTGGTATTTTGTGGGGGATTAGCTGTTCCTTATCTACCCTTGGCTGGGATGTGCTGGAGAAGGGACAGGATCCATCCCTACCACTCATTCCTCATACATCCTGGGTCACATCCCATTGCCACTGTGGCCTCACACCAGGAATGGCTGGGGCTGCACCTCTGCCCCACCATGTGATCCACTCTTCCTCCTCCCCACTGCCACTCCAGCGCTGGTGGTCTGAGAGAAAACCAGTCTGCCCACCACCCCCCCATATGGGTGTGTTTTGGCCCCCACAGGCTGGGAGTTGTGGCTCCCTTACCCCCCCCCCACCCCCAGATCCCCCTGGGGGGCTGTGTCCGGGGTTCAGAGCCTGCCCTGCTGTCAGCACCCTCCTAGGTCGGGTCCAGTTGGGTTCTGGAGGGCTGAGACCGACAGGGATCACAGGGACCCCCATATCACTCTACTGGTCGGTGAGGAGTGTCACATCCCACCCCCGTGCAGAGCGACAGTTCAAATGTCCTCAAGCCGCCACCTTCCCATCCGGAGGGGCAGGGGGGGACTCATTTCCCCCCTGCCCGGGGCACATTGGCTCTGCTTAGCTTCTTTCTCTCAGTCAGCAGCTTTCGGCAATTTCCCAGAGAGCGTTTCCTTCCCTTCGTTTCCCAGCTTGAATCTCCAGGTCCTTGCTCCTGTCTTGAACCCACAGCCCCCTGCAGCCCCTTAAGCAGCTGAACCCCCAGGGGGACCAAAGTCACGGTTCTTACACCCAAAACCTCAGCACACAGGTCAGGGATCCATCCAGGTGAACAGACAGTTGCAAGATGGGAAGAACTCCCTTCAAGCCACCCCCTCCCCAAATTTGGGTGTGCTCAAAGGCACAGGAGCAGGAAGGACCAAGTGTTTTCCCACCCACATAATGGGATGCAGCCTCCATCTCTCCAAAATGTGCAGCTGGTGTAAGGAGGGTGGGGGGCTCAGAGCTGAGTCCTGCTGAGAGTGCTGAAAGGGCTTCGTCCTTCCCAGCACACCCACCCCGAGGTCTGGCGGCAGGATGGAATACGCAGCCGAGCTCTTGAGGCTCCCACTGCCAGAGGGGCAAGGGGACACAGGGAAGGGAGGATTCCAACCCCCCCAGAAAAACGAAACTCCCAGACACTCCCAAGCACATCGCACCCTAAACGCCCCAGGACAGAATGGACCCCCAGCCCGAGGCCACAGATCCCCCGGGACCCCCAGGGTATCCCTTTCCCCAGGGTAGCTCACAGTGTCCTGGAGAGCCCCCATGGCGCGGCCCGGCTCCTGGCACGGCTGCCGGAGGGCGTGAAGGTCCCCTCGGGACCGGGCCGGCCCCCGCTCCCTGCCAATCCAGCCCATTTCCTCCCGGGATCCCGCCGGGATCCGCACCCCCCCAACCCACTGCCTCCTCCCTACGTGAAGCCCAGCGTGTCCTCGAGCCTCGGGGTGCGGTCGGGGGGGAGGGTTGGGGGGTGGGGGGCGGGACGGGGACGACGACACAAAACGGCACCGCCGCCCACCGCCGCGGGAGCCCCATTTGTGCCTCAGTTTCCCTGTCAAGCTCTCCCCGTTGGGTTCAGAGCCCCCCACCGAAAAGGAGGAGACAAGTGGGTGCAAACGTGCTCGGGAAAGCTCCCTTCGCCCTTGGTGCGGAAAGGGATGGGGAGTCCGGCGAATCGGGAGCCCCGACTCCCAACCCCGCCCCATAGCATAAACACGGGGACCCCCACCGCCCCCGGGACCGAGTGGGAGGGGAGGCCGTGGGAATGGGGGTCCCGGGTGGGAGAGGAGGTGCTTGGGGTGGGGGTCCCCAGTAACAGGGCAGGTGAATCGAGTGTCCCAGGTGTCAGGGGATGTGGGTCGGGGTCCCGGGTAGGAGCGGAGGCGAGTCTGAGTTTCCGTGTGGGACGGGAGGAGATGGGTTGAGGGTCCCAGGTGGAACGGGCGATAGGTGGGATTGGGGTACCGAATGGGAGGGGATGCGGTTGGGGATGAAAATCCGGGTTGAGAAGAGGAGGGTCCCGAGTGGGAGGGAGGTGCGGGGGACCCCTCGGGGTAGAGGTCCCGACGTCCCTACCTGTAGCGCCTCGGGGCCGGGAGCGGCGTCCCCCGCCCGCAGGAACCCGCGGCTGAAAAAGCGAAGGAGCGCGATGAGGAGCCGTGGCACCATCCCGGCACCATCCCGGCACCATCCTGGTCCCGCGCACCCGCGCACCCCAGCGCCGCCCGCGGGCTGCGGGTACGCCCCCGCCGCGACACGCCCCGTCACGATACGTCCGATCACGACACGCCCCGCACCTGCTCCGCGGGGTTCTAAGAAGCGAGGATGGGCGGGGCAGGGAGGAGGGTGCGGGGTGGCGAGGGGATCGGACATCACTCTCCAGCGTGGGGTGGGGGTCCCCGGTGTGGGGCGTGGGTCGAGAGGGTGGTCCCGATGTGAGAATTGGGTCGGGATGTCGCCCCCCAGTATTGGGAGGGGGTCAGGAGTAGGAGTCCCAGTGTGGGGTGGTGAAGGGAGAAACCGGGGTGGGGCGGGGGTGCCCATGTTGGGAGAGGATCAGGGCGTCGCCCCCCAGTTTGGGTAGCTCCGCTCTGGAGCGCGGAGCTGGCAGGGCTTTCCTTGTGGGGCAGGTGCCGGGTGTGCCGTCACGGGTCTGGTATCTGGGAGGGCAACAATCTGCCTCCGTGTTAAACCCTCCCCTCTTTGGGATCGGGCCAGGAGTTTCTCCCTTGCCCCTTCTCCCTCCTGGGGCATGTTTCACCTCCCAGTAAAGCGACCCCTTAAAGGCTGCACCTCACATTTGTGTTGGGGCGGTCTTCCCCTCATCCTCTCTGATGAAGGGGCCGAAATCTCATCCCATCCCTTGCCCTGGGGTAACTCTGATGCAGGGCTCAGTAGAGAAAGTCTTCCCTGCCCCCCATCCTATAGGATACTGAAGGGGTCCTACCCAGCATCCCTCTCTTGGATAGGGAGGGACCCTCATCTTGGGGACACCTTATAGGGTCTGTTCGCCCCTACCCTCCTATATCAACCCCCCATTGCCTTCAGTGAGGAGTGCCACCTCCTCCCTTCTCCCCTTTCCCCCCCACCGGAGATAAGTACCAGGATTTCGGGATGCTGCCCCTACCCCAATGGCCCCAGGGAATCTGCATGGAGGGTCAACGTGCTCAAGCCGTCACACGATGGCCATATGCCACACGAGGGACACCGGCAGCACGACAATCTCCATCCCTCCTGCTCCTCTCGGCAGAAGAGGAAGTTCTGGTCTGGGGGAGGATGGCCTGCTGTTCCTCCGTATCCCGGGACTCCCCTGTCCACAGGCACTCCCGTGTCCCTGCACCCCTATATCCTTGCCCCTCCATGTCCCTGTGTCTCTGCAGTCCTGTGTCCCACTCCCTACCCAGGCACTACCGTGTTCCTGCACCTCTGTGTCCCTGTCCCCAAGGCGCTCTTCAGGGACAGGGTGCTCTGAGGTTTGGCTGGGGGTTCGTAAAGGACTCGAGCTTCTCGCATCGTCTCTCAACCCTCCTTAGGACAGGTCGTGATAAGGAAATGCTATCTCGAGGCAGGGGCCAAGCATGGTAGGGTTTAGGGACACTCTGCATGCTACACCCCCCATCTCGCTCCCTGCACCCCGACCCCCAGGATGCCGGGCCGGGCAGCCCGGAGGACGTTCAGGGTGGCCAGTAGAGTCATCTAGTGGCCAGAGCCACCAGGAGCTCCCGGCCAATCCCGGACACCCTGCCGCAGCAATCCAGGCCTCCGGGTGGTCCTGCCCCTGGGGTGACACAGGGCGACGGGCGTCTCTCCCCGGGGGTGGCACAGGTTCATAAATACCTCAGCCCGACGCAGCCCCCCAGAGCAGCGTCTCACAGTGCCCATCTTTCTGACTCAACACCACCAGAGCCGCCAGATCCCCAAGATCAGGGTGTGGAATCTCCCACTATAGGTTCACCCTGCTGCAGGTACCAACTGTCACCCTAGCCTGGACAGGTCCTGCTGGCATGGATGCGGGTCCGGGAATCCATGAATAAAGCAGGTGGGAATAGCAGGTTCCCTGTGGGGCCAACAGTGGGGAAAATCCCAAGGAGCTGGGTGCTGGCAGGATCCATGTCCTGCCACCTGGCACAACCCTGTCACCAGAGCCACCCATGGAGCAGCTCACAGTCAGCACAGCTGCCTAGGGAACACAAAGCCATTGCTGGGCACAAGGACACAGCACGGAGTTGTCCTTTGTGCTTGCCCAGAGGTGCCTGGGGACAGACAGGGTGTAGGACACAAGGGTGCAGGGACACAGGAGCTGCAGGGACACGGTGGGGAAGGGGCTGGGGGCAAGTGGTGGGACACAGGGGTAGAGGCACAAAGGCCTGGGGACAGAGAGTGAGACACAGGTACAGGGACACAGGGAAATGGGGCACAGGGACATGGCAGTGTAGGGACACAGGAGCACCTAGAGACAGGGGAATGGGACACAGGTGCAAGGACGCAAGGGTGTAGGGACTTGTGCTGCAGTACCACTGTTGCATCCATGCATCATTGCTCATCTCCCAGTCAGTCCCAGGGTAATTATGAGCTGATTCCTGGCTTTTCTGTGTGCCCCAGGGATGGCATTCCTTGGATGGGAACATCACAGCACTCAGATGGACAAACACAGCCTCAGAACTCTGCCCTGGAGCTGCTGGGAAATAACTGTAGGTGCTGAGGAGAGGCAGCAGTGTGGGCTTCTCAGCTGGGCTTCCCATATTTCCATCCATCCTGTAGTTTTCCCTTGTTCCCAACCTGGAGTGGATCAATCAAGTGCTGTGCCTCCTGTCTCTTCCTGGGAACTTGGGGAGCAGCCACGCCGCATCCCATCTGGAGGGTGTCTGATGGCATCAATGGGAATAAAGTTCATGCAGGCAAGTAAATATTAACCTTTATTCCATGGTAATGGAATATTCCACACCAAAGACACTGAGATAAACCCCACTCCAGCTTTTCCCTGGAAGGTACTGGCAGCAAATGGTATCAAACTCCCAAAGTTGAAGATTTTGTGGGGTTAAGGCACCAAGATGAGCCTTCACACCCTGCGTAAGCCTGAAATCCCATTTCTCCCCACCCCTAGCAACTGCAGCAACCTGCCCTCAGAGCAGCATCTGTGGGCACACTGGACATACTGGGAGCACTGGGATGGGAGGAGAGCAGAGCAGGAGGGCAGCATGGCTGGCTGTTCCCAGCTGGGCCAGGACTGCTGTGAGTCATATAGGATCAGCAGTGCTCCATTAAACTGTGGCACTGGTATGGAACCAGGGCCAGATGCTGGCTCTGGGGAGGCACAGGGCTGTGATGCCTTCTGGAGCATCCCTGTCCTCCAGGGAAGGATGGGACACAGTGGCCCCCACAGTGGCCCCCAGGTGGCACATGGGGCTGGGGTCCTGCCCATAGAACAGAGATGACTGAGACTCAACTAAACTTGGGGGACATGGCTACTAATGGACCTGCTGGATCCGTGAATGAATTGGGGTGTTATTAGTCTGGAACTGTTAATCCAAGGTACGTTGACAGTTCTAAATCCCATCAGAAATCAATCCATCTGCTCTTCCACTCTGCACTAATCCCCACAATGGCACCCAATCAATATCCCATTTACTGCTCTGTGGTTTCCCCATGGATAAATCCCACCTAGTGCTCGGGATGCAGCTGCAGTGCCTGAGTGGAGCAGGGAATGCTGCAGGGCAGGGAATTCTGTGGGACAGCAAGTTGAACATGAGTCACATGAGTCACACCCATGTCCTGGGGGGCATCAGGCCCAGCATCACCAGCTGAACAAAGAAGGGAATTGTCCCAGCCTGCTCTGCACTGCGGCAGCCTCACCTCGAGTGCTGGGGGCAGTTTTGGGCATCATAAAATAAAAAAGACATTAAAGCCACTAGGGAGAGTCTAAAATAGGGCAATGAGGGTGGTGAAGGGCCTTGAGGGGAAGCCGTGTGAGAAATAGCTGAGGTCATTTGGTCTATTCAGCCTGGACAAGAGGAGACTGAGGGGAGACCTCATTGCAGTTACAAATTCCTCATGAGGGGAAGCGGGGCACAGGCACTGATCTCGGCTCTCTGCTGACCAATGACACTCCTGAGGGAATGGTCTGAAGTTATGTCAGGGGAGGTTTAGGTTGGATATTAGGAAAAGATTCTTCACCCAGAGGGTGATTGGACACTGGAACAGCCTCCCTAGAGCACTAGCAAGCCTGACAGAGTTCAAGCAGCATTTAGACAGTATTTTTGGGCATGTGATGTAATTCTTGGGGATGGTGCTGCACAGGGCCAGGAGTTAGACTTGATGCTCCTTGTGGGTTTCTTCCAGCTGAGCAGATTCCATGGAGGGGTGACAAAGGGATAAGGAAGGGCCCAGCTGATTAAGTGATACCACTGATGAGCAAGTGATGGAGCCCTTAGAGGGTCTCTATGGAGACGTTTCAGAGCACGGCAGGGCCTGGGGGGCACCAGTAGCCCACACACATGACAGGGCTAATTAGGGGGACAAAGGGGATGGCAGAGCCCTGTTGGCCCCACTGCGGTGGTCAGATCCCTGTGGGGCTGAGATGGCTCTTGGCTCTGTTTCCATACCTCTCTCCCCATTCTTTGGCTGCTTTCCCAGCTGGCTCAAACAGTCCTCGTGGACAAGCTCTGGGCATGGTGGCCACCAGCATCTTCAGCCTGGCTAGTGGGATTTCATCTCCTGAGTTGCACACAGCCTGTCCCATGAGATTATCCTGTGTGGGCAAGGACAGAGCACACCCCCACTGTACCCTCAGAGGGGTGAGGGAGAGGGGATATCCATAGGGACAGCTTGCATCCAGGGAATTAGCATATGCCATGGTGAGAGCATGCATCCAGGGGGACAGTGTGTATCCAGGTGGACAGCATGTGTCCGAAGGGACAGCATGTATCCAAAGGGACAGCATGTATCCATCAGGAGAATGTGTATCCATGGGGACAGCATGCATCCACAGGGACAAGTGTGTCCATGGAAACAGCCTGAATCCCGGAGGACAGCATGTGTCCGTGGGTGACAGCCTGAATCCAGAAGCACAGCATGTGTCCAGAGGGACAACCTGTATCCAGGGTGACAGCATGTATCCATAGGGACAGCCTGCATTCATGGGACCAGCACATGTCCAGAGGTACAGGTGACATCCGTGAGCACAGCATGCATCTGGGGGACACCCTGTGTCTGGAAGGACACAACACACCTGGGGACAGTATGTGTCTTGAGGGTGAGCAGGTACCTGAAAGGACAGCATGTTTGCAGAGGGACAGCATGTTTGACAAGGGACAGCACATGTCCATAAGGACAGGGGCTGCCTAGAGGGATAGGATGTCTCTGGAGGGACACATGGATTTTGGGGAAAGCATGTGCTAGAATGAGAGTATGCAGCAGGAGAAGGGACAGCAGGTGCCTGCAGAACAGCATGTACTGGGGGTACAGCAGCCCCTGGACATGCAGTGCCACACCACTCTTCCAGGTGGCCCAGCAGCAATAAGGAAGATCCCAGCCCAGCCCAAGAATATGGAGTACAGGAATTTACTGCCAGATTAAATAAAAGATGAGGAGATGACATCCATTGGCACTGGCTGTGTCACTCCAAGCTGACCCCACTCCAGCTGCAGGCCACAAGGACTTGGCCACCAGCTCTCACTCATCCCTGCCGCTCTCCTTGGCCCCTTATTTAGGGGTGGGGTTGCTGCCAGGTGACAATGGAGTGTGGTGCTACCATGAGCACCCAGGGATCTGTTCAGAGACAGAGAAGCAAGCCTGGTTCCCACCAGCTTGGAGATCCCAAAGAAATGTGGCACACAAGGAACAGGGTCCCTATCCTGCACTGGTACCTGATTCCACAGGATTCTCAAAAGTAGGCATCAATGATAGTGTCACTTAAGAAAGGGATGTTCCAAGCCCTGACTCCAGGGATGCTCTAAGCCCTGTTCCAATTGGTGCTCCAAGCCCAAATCCCAGGCGTGCTTTGAGCCCTGATCCCAGAGGTGCTCCATGCCTCAATCCTAAGAATGTTCTGAGCCCTCTTCCTAGGGGTGCTCCAAGCTCTGGGCCCCCGAGGATGGTCTGAGTGGTGATCCTGGGACACTCTGAGCCCTGATCCCAGGATGCTCTGAGCTTCTCTTCCAGATTCTTCTTCCAGCTTCCTACTGGTATCTCCAGGATTTTCCTCCCCACTCAGTACAGCTTTCCATGGGCATTCCTTGGCATCTGGATGCTTGTTGCCATTATCTCACCTGGCACCTGCCTGCTCCAATTCTGCCTCATCGTCTCTTCTGTTAGCAAAGCAATCACGCCCCAATTTAACCTGGATTAAAGCAGTATTGCTCACTTGTTCCCTTGCTAGTTCTCTTCCAATTAATTTGTTCCTCGCTTTTATTTCCTAATTAATTCTTCAGGCTCTTTGGCAAGGAAACAACAGTGGTGCCCAGGGTCTCAGGAAGGGATCAGGATTAATTATCCCAGTGGGAATGAGCAGAGGGGAAGAGAAGCAGGGGTTTAGCCCAGCATGGGGACATGGATCTGGGGTGAGCAGAATTCCTTGGACCACCCATAAGCATCCCATACAAAGGAGGACCATGGGATGAGGGGCCCACAGCTTACATAATTTCCATCTTCCCTTGGGAATGTCACAGGGACAAAATCATCACAGAAACTAATATGATGCCTCTGGGGGGGTCACCCTAAGGGCAAGTTGAAGTGGGGGCCAAGTCCTGCAAGGGTTAATGCACAGTACAGCACAGGGTGTTGGAGCTAAAAATACTGTGCCTTCTTGGGATTTGCTCCAATGACTCACTCCTTTCTGTAATTTATTGCTTGTTACATAATCACTTTCATTTTCAGCTGGAGAAAAATTGAATATGTTTTTTTCCCTTTTTCTTCTGGTTTTTTTTTTTTTTTTTTTTTTTTTTTTTTTTAACGAAAAGGGCATTTTAGCACATAAGCACCAGCCATTTTCCCAGTTCTTCCTGGCATCTTCCTGGCAAAGGGCTGGCATGCTGTTGCTGGCTCCAGCCTTCATCTAAAGACTCCTAAGAGTGTGTTGAGCTCTGGGGTCTGCTAAAGAGGGAATAGGGAGTGGGAGGCCTCTGGGTGCTGAGAGGGCAAAACACCCTGGGGGCAGCTCAGTGGGAGGTTCTGGGATGGGATGGAGGGGCCAGATTCATCCATTGCGCCCACTGCCCAGCCAGGGTGAACACCCCCTGGCACTGCTGCAAGGGCACATCTGGGCTTCAGCTGTGTCCCAGAAAAACCAGGGCTGCATCCCAGCAAGCCTAATATGGTACTCCAGCAATTTGAGCACCATGGCCCAGCAAACCCACTGCTATGTCTTAGCAATCCTGGGGCTGCATCCCAGCAAGTCCAGTTCTGTGTCCCAGCAAACCACTGGGTTTGCTGCATCCTAGAAATCCCAGTGCTCTGTTCCACTGAGCTCAATACAGTGCTCTAGCAAGGCCAGTGCCATCTCCCAGCAATTCAAGTGTCTGCCAGCACAGCTGTCTCCACCAAAGCAGGGCAGGACACTCCAGTGGGGAAGGGGGAGCTCTGGCTCAGGCCCTGTCTGGGACTGGGATGAATTTCTGGCAGGGAGGTGAGAACCCCACTCTCTGCCAGCCCCCCTGCCACCTCTGCAGGGGGGCCAGGAAGCCTTGTGTTTGGAGCTGCAGCCTTGGAATTAACTGTGCCAAATGTTTTATTTGTGTAGAAACGCAATTATGTTAATTAAAACATATCTGTAATTACAGCACTTAGTGGCCTATAAGTGCACAAGTGACTCTGGTGACTTTACAGAACCTGGAAGGCTGGAGGGTGGCTTGGCCCCAGAGAGCTCTGTGGAAGGAAAAGCAGCAGTGTCCCCATGGGGTGACAGTGGTGACCCCAGTGCCTGTTCCACTCTGCCAGGGATGGTGCAGCGAGATGGGATGCTCAATACGCACAGTCACATCCTGACCAAGCCACAGTCCTGCTGCTCTGGGAGTGAAGGTAAAAAGAGAATAGGCCTCCAGCACCTCAGGGACAAGGGAACAGGAAGAAAATGGGTCCCTGAGGTAGACAACAGTGCCTGGGCAAAGGGAGTTTTTCCATTTCTGCAGGCAGCAGAGCCTAAAGAGTGTATCTGTGAGGGGAAAATAAATGGGAAGCAGAGAAAGATGATAGCTGGAGCAGCAGCCAACCAGCCCATGAAATGGCTGGGATCCCACAGTCTCTAGGCAAAGGGAAGAGGGGAGGTGGCACCTGTCCCCACCTCAGTGGAACCCTCGTTGTGGGCAGTGTGTTATGGGGGGATAAGAACCCCAGAGGGAACATGGTCTGGGGCATAGGAGGGGCTCCAGGAGAGCATGGAGCAAGGGAAGCAGCAATGGTGGGGCATGGTGCTCTGGTGTGGTGCTCTAGGATCCCCACATACCCAGACACCCACATACCCAGACACTCTCCATCACCAGAGCAGCCAGCCTCCCAGGCCAATACCTGCCAATGCAGTTTCCATCTTCCCCAGCCTCCATCAGTGACAGAAAATTCCTGCAATTGCTCAGTCCAGAGCAAAAACATTTCAATGGACCTGAAGGATTTCACCCTGCACATCCACAGGACACATCCCAGCATGGGCACACACAGTTAAGCAACAGCCTGGCATCTACAAGCAATAAAGGCAGGGATGGCTGCTAAGCCTCCATGTTTAATTGGAAGCCATCATGAGCCCTGCACAATTCCAGACCTGCATAATAATGGACAGGTGCTGCAGCATGCTGGGCAGTGACAGAGCAGCTGGCAGGAGCATGGCGGGAAGGGGACCGGTGGCACCAAAGCTTTGCCGGGTGGGATTTATTTGCCGAGCAAACGTGTGGAGGCTGTTGATCCGGCTGCAGAAGGCTGAGCCCTGTTTGCTTGGCAAACACACTGCTCCGGGTGCTCTGCCCTGGAGTATCAGGTCCTATGCAAGAAGCTGCCCTCACTGTCAGGCTGGGAGAGTAGCTCCTGGGGCTACCAGGAGCCACAGGAATGCACCTGGCCCTGGTGATGGAGCTGGGAAGCCTGGCAGCCCTGCAAGGCTACAAATCCCTGTCCACATTGCATGGCAACCCTGCAAATCCCCGTTGTACAGCATCCCTGCAAATCCCTATCCCCACTCCACAGCATCCCTGCAAACCCCTGGGGCTGCCTGGAGCCACAGGAATGCAGCTGGTCTCAGTTATAGGGCTGGAAAGCCTGGCAGCCCTGCAATGCTGCAAATCCCTGTCCCTACTGCATGGCAGCCCTGCAAATTTTCATCCCTGTTGCATGATATCCTTGCAAATCCCACCATCACGGGGACCTCCAAGTAAAGCCACCAGCACCCCAAGGGAGCCAAACCAGGCAGGAGCATAGCAAGGTGAGAGAGAAAATACACAGTTACCCTGAATCCCTGGAGAATTATCCTTGGATAAATGCAACCCTACAGATGCTGCCAACTCATCTTTCAATTAGTCCATTTAGTTGATAATTAGAGGGGGAAAGAAAGCTGCTGTTGATCATGGTTCAGCATGTGTTCATCACCTACTCTTTGATTTATTTTTTTTTCCCTTAAAAATAGTGTGAATAGAGCAGGAGCCAGGATCTTGCCTGTGCTTTCCATGCCCCATGCTTTCCATGAACAACAGCTCCTCAGGAGCAGGGATCATCCCCCAAGCAACACCACAGATTTCTAACTGAATCCTCCATCTGTGAACATGGCACAAGTGGGAGCCACTCACTGGGCCAGGACTTCTTCTCAAATGATCTAAATATTCCCATGAGCCAGAGTCAGTGCAGGGAGTGGGGATCATCTGTGGAGAGACCAGAGATGATACAGCTCAAAGCCATTCATGCTTTGGAGGCTCATCAGGGCAAGAGTGGCTCTGTCTGACACTTCCAACCCATTTCCCAGAGCAGAGTTGAGCTTTTAACTTCTGAAGCCTCAGCTTTTCCTGAGAGGAGAAGAGGGAACAACTGGGGATGAGGATTGGCTGTACGGACTGCCAGTGATGGGCCTGGTGTGGGTACTGAGGGAGATTTGGAACTGGCAGAGAGATGCAGCTCAGCCATGGGACAAGCATGTAGATGCCATATGGAATATGGAAACAGAATTACTGAGGTTGGAAAAGGCCTCTGAGACCATCAAGTTCAACTATTCCCCCAGCACTGCCAAGCCCACCATTAACCCATGTCCCCAAATGCCACATCCACAGAACTTTTAGAACCTTCCAGGGATGAGGACTCCACCACTGTTCTGGGCAGCCTGTGCTGCACCCCTTCAGGGAAGGAATTTTCCCTAATATCCAAACTAAATCTTCCCTGGAACACCCTTCTGGGCTGGTCCCTGGCACAGCCAAGATCCCACTGGTACTGGGACCAGTGCCGGAGCATGTCAGGCTTTTAATCCTCGATCATGGTTTCCATTAATTAATGGCTTTTCTGTGGTTGAACTGCTGGCTCCAGCTTCTCTGCCACACTGTGCCTGGACAGAGCACCAGCTGGACAGCTGGCAGCCAGGTGCTACCTGAAAAGAGTCCCCAGCCTTGTCCTCTTCCCTGTGTCACAGTCTCCATGACAGGGCTGGCTGGTTCAGGAGCTGAGATCCAACTGAGCTGCACCGGTAAGGATGGAAACAGGCTTCCCAGAGTATCACTATGGTCCCTCCTTGGACCACAGTTGTTCTCTGCTGTGCCTGCAGATTGGGGGTTGCAGAAGGGAGGTGACTAGGGGACAAAACTGGGGTCCCCCTGCCCATGCTATAGCTCTCCACATTCTCAGCTGGTATGTGGAGCTTCCTCCAGGCTCTGTGCACGGCAACGCACACCGTGCCTGACTCTGCACTTCTCGCCAGCCCACGGACCTGCTGTCCCTGTCCCTGTCCCCACTCAGCGGGGGAGAGGGGATTCTCCAACAGCACCGAGCCCCCATCCTCACAGAGCACTCCATCTTCACCAAAACAGCATACCCACACACCCCAGGAGCCAGCTCCCACGCTGCTCCTGGGGGAATGAGACCTTCTTTCCATCCCTGCATTCCCACAGCAGCAGCACAGTGGGACAGGTTGCTTCATCTTCTTGAAGTAAGGGAGATGGCCACAACTGGATATGGGGGGCTCCAAGGACATTACCCTGAACTCTGTGTTCCCAAACCATGTGGAGCTACTGGCACCCGTTGCCCCTCCACCTAGTCCGCAGCATGGCACAACACAGCACAAATCCTACTCCAAGCAGTTTCAGCTGTGTCCTGTTGATCTGGCAGGTGCAGGACCAGTGACAGGTACCTGACTGGCACCCACAGCCATTCCCAGGAGCATAATTTCCCTGGAGACAGTCAGACCCAACAGCAGGCCCCCTCAACCTCTTCCTAAACCTCGTAGGGTTCATTATACCCAGCTACCACCGTGAGAAACTTGTTTCCTGTGACATCCTCTGGAGCAAGAGCTCACCTGGCTCTGCTGCTGCATGCACCTGCATCTGGGTCTGACCAAAGGAAACCAGCACCCAAAGGGCACCTTAGTGCCTTAGTGCCCTTGGGCTGATTTTGGGGAGTGCTTGGCCCTCTGCAGTTTTGCCAGCATTTCCAGATGGACACCTCTCATGCCTCTAGACCTGCTTTGTCCAAAGCCAGCACTGTTTTTCCTCACTTGAGCTTTAGCAAAACACTCCCGTTTTGGGGGTTTCATCCAGTAGTGTTGCTGACTCAGCATCTGTCCCACTCCCCAGTGAGGCCAGGACAGGTGCAAGACAAAACCAAACCACATGACAGGTCCCAGAGAGCCTTTGGCTCAGCCAAAGCGGGAAAAGCATGGATGGGAAGGCCACAAGGCTGTGCTGATGGAGAAAATGGAGCATATTCTGCTGAGGGAGAATGGAGCACTGCATGCCTTTGTCCTGGCAGACCTAACACTAACTCTAGTCTAGCACTAACTGTAACCCATAAACCTACACCTAGGCATAGTTGTAACCCTAAACTTAGACCCAGCCTAGCTCTAAACCTAAACCTAACTATAACCCTAACACTAAACTAAGCCTTAAATCTAGCTCTAACACAGTAAACTAACCTGAAGCTAAATTCTAACCCTAGCCCTAAATCTAATCCTAGGCTAACGATAACCCTAAATCTAAGCTTAAATCTAAACCTAAACATAAACCTAAAATTAGTACTACTCCTAATATTAACCTGAACCTTAGACTTAGCCATAGAGGAAACACCAGCCCTAGACTTAACCCAAACTCTAACACTACTCTTAGATCAAACCAGACCCTAAATCTTTTATCTTAGATCTAGATCTAACCTTAAAGCTAAACCTAGATTTAGCCTTAACCTTAAACCTATCCGTAATCCAAACACTAGCCCTAAACTTGATCATAGCCCTAAACCCAGACCTAAATTTAGTCCCAACTTTAGCAGTAGCTCTGACCCTAACTCTAACCCTAATCTTAGATCTACCCCTAACCTTAGCTCTGACCCTGACCCTACTCCTAACCTCAGGCCCAGCTTCAGCCCCTCAGGAGCCAAAGGGAGGCCAAGCTCTACCCCTGAGGTACTGCAGAAGGACCGAGGGGGTCCCCACATCCTGCAGCTCCCAAGGATGCTCATGCTCAGGATCCAACACCCTCCTCTCAGGAGGAGAGCAGGAGTTCCATCCGCAGGAGTTCCATCCCATTGCAGGAGTTCCTGGCTTGAGCAGCTGACAATCAAATTCTTGAAAATTGCCATCACCCTGCTTGAGTCAGGAGGTTAGGGACTCTGGTACTGGCACTGTTCCCCATCACTAGCACCACCTTCCTTGACCCCAATTTCTTACTTAAAGCCTTCATGGCTTCCACCTGCTTTTTCCATGCAGGAAGGATGCTGCCATCCACCTATCTGTGATCACACTAGTAAAAAACACAGGGAAAGATCTGATTTTGGGGAGAGAAAGGGAAAACACAGCAACACCCACAGCTTGTGTCCTTCCAGCCAGGCTCAAGCCAAGTATTGGCTTGAGGACAGGGCTGTGGAGACATCCTTGCTGCAGGAGTAAATACACAGGGCAGCTCTGGTGTGAGGATAAACCCCAAACCACCAAGAAGCTGCACAGACATCCCAGAGCATCACCACCAAGCAGCAACATCCTCACCAGACTGATCTATGCCACCGCTTGGCAGTGCTCCATGCCTCAGAGCCAAGCTGGGGACCATCAGACCAGCAGGGGCTGCAAATCCCTGTATTCCCAAATCCTGGCTGCCCTGCCAGCTTTTGCCTTCACAGGCAGTAGCATTAGGGCTCTACTGCAATGGGGTGAGATTAAGTGTGCCTGTCAACAACAAGGGGTTTGCATGGAGGTTTTCATTGGAGCATCAGCATCTTCATGCCATAGCAAGCAGACACTGAACTTCAGGGGACATGGACAGGTCACCCACCAGACCTCACTCCACAGCCAAGTGAAGCATAGGCACATTCAGCTGGCACCAGCTCATGAGAAGAAAAGGGGGAAGAAAACCCTCCACCAGTATCTGCCTTTCAAATGCTCCTTTATAAATATCTTCTCACTGCCTTCTGAGTCACCCAGCTGAAATGTGCAAGTTATTAACAGCCTGGAAAGGGGCTGGGAAGCAACTGGGAGCCAGAGGAGGATTCTGGCTAAGTCATCACTTTGTCCCAGAGCTGCACTGGCAGCACTGCTGTCTGATTTTCCCTCTTTGGGTGGAGAGCAAAGGGCTCTGGGGATGCCGAAACACATAGCGAGGCTGTCCTCAATGGCTGCAATGCTCAGGCTAAGCCCTAACCCAGCCCCAGTCACACCCAAAAAAGTCATGGTTTAATATTTTCAGTGGGAAATGCACCCCATCCCACTTCTAAATCCTTCTCTTTGTTCTATTTGATTTACCACTGAAAATACAAACTGACAAAGGCCCAAAGGGCTTGAACCTACCCAAGAATCTCCAATGTCCTCCCTCCCTTCTGACTCCACACACCAGTGATGCAGGCAGTGCTCAGGATATGGGTCCAGGAGCAGGATTTGGGGACAGATTCCCTTGGAGCAGACCAAGGGCTGCTGCTGCCAAATAACCAGCCTCAGGGACATTCCTGAGCCAACACTCAGCAAGTCCCATAGGCTGCCATACTGGTCCATTCCCTGAGGATCCTGTGTGGATGACAAGGTTTGGGGACAGATTCCTACAAGGTGTTTCCAAACACCTTCCTACACATTCATAGCATTCATACACCTTCCCTACAAGGCCAGATTGGATGAGGAACAACCTGGTGTACTGAAAGGTGTCCCTTCCCATGGTAGGGACATAGGAACTGGATGGGCTTTAAGGTTCTTTCCAACCTAAACCAATAATCCCACAATTCAGGCTCCAGCCCCACAAACATCAAATCTTGCTGTCACTGCCCATTGCTGCAAGGCAGGTGAGACCCCCCCCGCCCACCCTGACAACCTCAGCTGGGGGAAACCAAGCTCCAGGCTGCCTGTTGCCCACACTCAGCAACCTCTCCACTGCCTGACCCCGCTGCTACTGCTGCTGCTGCTGCTGCTGCTGTGCAGATGGAGCCATGGTAGCAAACAAAGCATCTCCCAACACTCACTGTCCAACTCATTCCCCCCTCCAGACAGGCCCATCCATTAAGGAGGACAGGAGAAATTTGGATAGGCAGAAAGTCCCAGGCAGCTCCGGGCCCTGCTGGCATTTCTGTCCACAGCCCAGCACAGCTCCTGCTGAGCCACGTGGGAGCTGGGAATAAGACAAAAGTAAAAGCAAGGACCAGGGTCAGAGGGAAGCAGGAGGAAAGAGGGATTCCCAGAAATTGTTTCTGCATCCACTGTTGCCCCCAGGGAATCCTGCATTCAGCCCTAGATAGATGCTTAGCCTCCCAGAGCCCCCAAATCAGCACAGCTCACAGGGGATGAGCGGGGCTCTGCTGTAGATGATGGCCAGGGTACACTCGGTTAGAGTCCTCACTAACGGAGACAGAATCTGGCCCAATTCCCAACACTTCAAAACAACTGGCTATTCTGAAGCTGAAGATGCTCAGGGAGATGTCCCCGGGTGATGAGGGGAAATTCCTTGCTCACACTGGAGACCTCCCATGGACAGGTGCAGGGTGCTGGGAAGCTCCTGGCATATGCAGAATGCAGGAAGCTTGCAACAAGGAGTTTTCCCTCTATTTTCCCTGACAGGCACCTGCAGGCTCCAGGGCTGGGTGCACAGGCAGGTGGGTGATCCTGAAGAGCCCCAGTTACAAGCGCAGGAAGAGCCTGAGGCTTTGAAAAACTTGGAGAACATCACCTAAGAACCCCAACAATGGAGGACCAGGTTAACCTCATTCCACTGAACCCCTTTCCCTGACAAGCAAGTGCCTGGCAGGGGAGCAGAGACATCCAGGCCAAACTGACAGGACAATGGAGTGATGGAGTGAGTATTTTCCATGACATTTTACACATGCAGCCCAGGGACTAGCAATAACCATGAAGGGTCTGGGGGGTTCTCCAAGGGGTTTGACAGCCTGCCCTCAGCTTTGCAGGTGCTCCAAGGCTTCCAAAGGGTGGCTGAGCCCAGCTCATGCCCCCTGCGTCCCAGACAGTGTTGTGCCCTGAAGGAAGCCCTGACCCCTCCCAGCCTCCACAGAGCTGGATCCTTCCCGCAGGGATGCTCAGAGCTGCATCTCCTCCTCTGTGTTTTCCATCCGCAGAGCTCAGTGGCTTCTTCCCCAGCCCTGACTGCTGTCGGATGCTGTGACAGCAGCAGCTCCAGGCACCCTGACACCCCACCCACCTCTAACCAGGTCAGCGTCCACCCACCCGGGAACACACTTCCCGGCAGAAGAAAAGGAGGAAATGGGTTAAAACGTGACCTGGAAAATGCTGCACCTGCATCCCCTTGCAAAAAATGCACCATGTACATGGCAGAGCTGGGCCACCACTGGATCCCAGCCTCACGCAGCACTGCCAGCCAGCATTGAACAGGGCTGGAGGGGAGGCAGGGAGCAGACAGCACCCCTCCCCACAGCGCCAACTTCACCACTGCAACCCCTCTAGGGAGCACTGTGGGGCCAAGGGCATCATCCTCTGACAACTCTTGGGAAGCTTTTCCACCTCTATATACCCTTTGGTGTTTACAGGAACAGGAACAAATATCTATGAATGACATATCCTGGGTAAAAGGGTAAAGCAGCTGGACTCATCATTCCTACCTCGCCTGCCAATGTCTACCTGGGCAGAGCCAGCCCAGCTACACCAAGCTTTTCTGTCATTTACATTTTTTAAAACAGCAGCAGAGGCAGGAGGGAACATGGGGATCACATGGCATTTCAAGACCTTTGTGTGTTTTGCTTAAAGAAAAGGACATGTGCCCATGTTCAGGCAGCACCAGAGAAGGATCTCTGCAGGGAACAAAGCACAGAACCAGGGAGTGAGCCAGGAGAGCTGAGGGAAGGATGCTGCCTGCAGAGACAGACCCAGCACCCACAGAAGCGTAGGAGGATCAGCACCTACTGGGGCCTTGCGAAAACAGATCCAAGGCACACACTGCATGTAGGCAAGAGAGATGCTGGAGGGTATTTTCTATGGAGAGGGACAAGGTTCTCACCCAAAGGTCAACTCATGAAGGTGTGAAAACCCCGTGAGGGAAATGTGTAGCGCTGGGGCAGGAGTGAATGGAAGCTTCCCTGCACCCCAACAGTCCTGTCATCACCTAAAGCACCTGCTCCAGGAGACCCGAGGCTGCTCCTGGGCACATTCCAGTGCAGCAACGTGCCTCCTGGTTCTGGTGGTCCTGGTGTGAGCAGCTGAGCCAGGCAGTTCTGCCAGAGCCTGAGCATGTGGAGCTAGCACTGTCAGACAAAGGAATCCAAGCACTGAGAAGCCTTCCTCCTTTTTGCCCTAGACCTGTATCTCTTTCCTGTGGTTCAGCTCACCCTCCCAGAGGGTTTTTCGAAATGTGGGATCTGCTCCCACTGCAGTAGGGGGAGAAGGGATTGGAAGCACCCCAGATCTCTTGGTACCCAGGAGCCAGAGCACCCACGTACTGTGAACCATCCGTGCACAGCCTGCTCCCTAGCAGCTGTGGAGCCTCATGAGCGCTGCACATGTGTGTGCACAGAGACATGGGTCTCTGCCAGCCCCAGCCAAGCCTGTGGGCAATGGGAATTGAGACACTGCAAGCTTCCCGTTAGCCAGCTCAGCCCCTCTTCCCACGTGGGCTCTTCAGAGCATCACCCTTCCCTGCTTCCAGGGAGCACTGTCATCCCTCAGCAAGGTCACCCATGCTCTCACACAAAGCCCGTTGTGTCTGCTGCAGCATGACACCACCAAGACCCCTGTAGCCCCATTCCCACCTCACCATATACAGACAGGCACTGTGACACTGGGACCCCCAAATCTATTTGGTGAGTGGGTGGGTGTGCAGGGGCTGGTTTCTCTAGCCCTGTGTGAAGCTGCTGAAACCACAATTCAGAAGCCTGACCTGCATTTCACAGAGTCACCCGGACCCCCCTGTGGCCCACCACTGGGCCAGGAGCCTTCTACCCTTGCAGGAAATCATTATGTGATGAGGGTGATGGGGAAACAGGGAGATTCAGTTCACCAGCCCTCTGGCACAGAAACACAGTGATGACCTGCCCCAGGGCTAACATAGGTGGCAAGTGGGGAACAGGGAGGGGTTGCAGCCGCTTGTCATTTCCTTGCCACCCCCTCCCTGACAGCTGTCAGGCAGAAGGAACTTTTTCCTGCGTCCCTGACGTCTCCTTCGCTCCTTTGCCCAGCATTACGCCCAGAGCATCCCTCCCTCTCGGCGTGGTCCCCCATCCCCGGTGCCGGCGGGAGGGAACTCACATGTCAGATGCGGCTGCCTGGTACGGCTGGCTCCGGCAGAGAATAGAGTGTCCGCAGCCCTGGCCCATGGCTCTGCATGCTTCGGCAGCCCTCCCAGCCCCGCCGCCACCGCGCCCGATTCTCGGTGCTGGCTGGGAGCGGAGACTCCCGCCGCGCTCAGCTCGCTGCTGTCACCGAGCCCGATGCAGCGCGCCGAGGCGTGCGGGAGGGGAGGACGGAGCGGGGGCGACGCTGATTGACGGCGCTGCTGCGGCTCCGCGGGGCTGGGCGGGGGCCGAGCCGCTCCGCGGAGGGGCCGGAGGGGCCGCACCTGCCGCCCGCCACCGCCCACCCCGGGCCGCGCCCGGCCTCGCCCGTGCGCCGCGCCGCGCCGCGCCGGGGAGCAGCTGTCTTTGTCTAGAAATTGTCCACGGGTCCTGCCCTCCCCGTTCTCCCCGCGGGAGCCGCCGTCCCACCCTGCGCCTCTGGTCCTGCTGGGACCGCAAGCCCCGTCTACCGTGCTGTTTGTTACTGCCCCGGTGGCATCGGCAGCAAAAAGCACTACTGGGCATCACTGTTCCTGCCTATCCCTGTCCCAGAGGTACTGAGCAGCACTGGTCCCACAGGTTCCTTGTCCCAGGGGTAATGAGATGCACTAGGCAACACTTGCACCACAGGCAGGTTGCTTTCCTAAAGGCACTAAGCAGCACTGAGCAATATATTTACTCTTTTGTAAGGGAAATGGCCTCAAGTTTTTCAGGAGAGGTTTGGATTTGGTATATGGGACAATTTCTTCCCTAAAACGGTTGTCACATACTGCAGGCACCATGCCTGGGGGGATTTAAAAGCCATGTAAATGTGATACTTGGGGACATGGTTTAGTGGTGGGCTTGGCAGTGCTGGGAAATGGTTGGATTCAGTGGTCTCAGAGGGCTTTTCCAAATCATGGTTCTGTGATTCTATAATATAGGACAGCACTGGGCCACAAACAGGTCCCTGCCAGAGAGTGGACGCCCTGTAAACAGTCCCACCCACATGGGTGGTCCCCCTTGATTAGCTTGAACGTGCTAACCTCCTGTCCTGGGCCCCATGGGCTGGGGTCTGGCAGTGTGAACTGTCAGCAGGGTGGGACAGTGTCAGAGAGTGGGTGGAGAAGGGTAAAAGTTGCTGCAGTGCCGGCACTGCCTGTGCTCTCCAGCCAAAGACCCAGTGCATGGGAGCTACACTCCCAAGGGAGACCCTGGGGAAGGACACCCATGCTATACTGAATTCAGGTCAGAGGTTTCTATGAAACCTCACACCTCCTGGCACAAGGTGAGGGAATAAAGAAGGAGCAACAGCAACCTGAGCTTTCAAAGATATTTAAGCATTTCATCTTCTTCTAGTGCAAGCACTAGAGACAGAAAGGGAAGCTCCTAGGGACCAGGTCCTGGGCAAAGACTGCGAAGAGATCATCCAGCTGATGAAGATCTTGACTCAGGATCATAGAACCATGGAATGGTTTAGGTTGGAAGGGACATTTGAAGCTCCTCCAGTTCCACTCCACTGCCATGGGCAGGGACATTTTCCACTAGACCAGGTTTCTGCAAGCCCCATCCAGTCTGGCCTTGAATGCTTCCAGGGATGGGACAGCCACCACTTTTCTGGGCAACCTGTGCCAGGGTCTCACCACGTCACAGCCAAGAATTTCTTCCCACTATCCTATCTGTCCTTACTGTCTGTCAGACTAAAGCCATTGCCCATTGTTCTGTCACTCCAGGCCATTGTCCAATGTCCCTCTTCAGCTCTCTTGGAATTCCTTTAGGCAATGGAAGGGGCTCGAATGTTTCGTCAGAGCCTTCTCTTCTTCAGGCTTAGAACTCCCAACTCTCTCAGCCATAGGAGGGATGCCTAAAGCAGATGTGTTTCAGTCCTCAGAGCATCTCCACAGTGTCCTCTGGACTCCCTCCATCAGCTTCATGTTCTTCTGATGCTGGGGCCCCAGAGCTGGAAGCAGCACTGCAGGAGAGGTCTTACCAGAGCAGAGCAGAGCAGAGCAGAACAGGAGAATCCCTTCCTTACCTGCTGCCCACACTCCTGGGGATCAGCCCTGGGTATCTGTGCTGTCAGCGCACATGGCCAGGGCATCCTGAGCTTTTCATCTGTCAAGTCTTTCTTCCCAGGGCTGCTCTCAATCCATTCTCCACCCAGTCTGTGTTTGTGCTTGGGAATACTCCAACCCAGTGGCAAGACCTTGCACTTAACCTTGTTGAATTTCATGAGGCTGGAACAGTACCCCTTCTTCAGCCTGTCCAGGTCCCCCTCAATTCCATCCCTTCCCTACAGCATGGTGATCACACCACAGAACTTGGTGTTGCCAGTAAACATGCCAGGGGTATCCTGAATCCCACTGCCTGTGCCACTAACAAAGATGCATGTCTTTGCTCTGCTCTTTACCTTGCCCTCAGCATCTCTGGGCCACTGGCAACACGGAGCCATGGACCTTTGTTCTCAGCCAGCAGAGCCACACAGGTGAATCTAGGAGTGTGTCTGGGGTCTGCAGGCTCCACTGCATCCCTCTGCAGGTACCTGCATCCTCTGCACTCTCTCCCTATGCTGTGTGCTGCACCACAGGCCCAACCCACACTCCCAAACTGGGAACTTGGCTTAGTGTATTGTGATTTTGCACCAAAAGGAGCTATTTAGGTTGCTCTTCACTAGCCTTGCAGACCTTCATCTCTCCAGCATCATTTAGCTGTGGGGAGAAGGGAGGAATGTGCTTTAAAGTCATTGTGGATGGGCTGCTGCTTCCCTACTCCATTGTGAATTCACCAGCTGGGACATTAGAGCAGCAATAGATATTAAGGGATTAGTACTCAAATCACATCAGTTCCTGTCAAATTCACCAGGATTAATATCCCCATGGTCTACAGATATAGGAAGTGGATTGTATCAGTTACACAAGATCCTGTGACACTGTTATCTGCAAGGGGAAACTGAGGCAATTACTTGCCCAAATTTTCCCCCAAGAGCTGAGAGTAGAGCTGGGACTAATTTGAGATTATTTTAAGGACCATCACTTTAATCTAATCCTTATTTCCACCCTGAGTCTCAGACTTAATGACTTAGGTTTTCATCATCTGGCTGATCTCATATCCTGCATCCCTTTGTGGGGGGAACCTGCTGTGGGGCACCATGGGATGCCCTGAGGACTGGGAGCCATTCGAGCACTCATTCATCTTCTCCCACCAAAGTGGCTGGTGGCCAAGTTGGTCCTAACACTGAAGTGGCAGTAGTGGATGGTGGAAGTAGGGTGGCTGCCATGTATGGGCCATCCTACACCCTGCCAACCCCCATCATCTTGTAATCTACAAGGAGTCCCCTCCTTTCCTGAAAAGCTGGTTCCCATGCTTGTTTTTCCCAGCCTCTCTTATTCCCCAAGAGATGTTTTTGTCTTGCAGTGGTCCCCAGACAGAAGCAGCTGAGAAGATCAGAGCAGATTTGGGTGCAAAGACCACCAGAAGAAACCATCCATCTCCAGATGCCAGGCAAGGACCATCATGTCTGCATATTACCATGGAATCATGGAATCTCTGTGGGATAAGCCCTTTGAGACCATCAAGTCAAACCATTCCCCCACCACTGACAAGCACTCCGTCCAGCACTTCACTGTGGACCCCAGTGCCACATCCATATGTATCCCCACCATCCCACACGCTCCAAATCCCCTGGGATTCCTTCCATGTGGCCAGTGTGATGCCTAGCTCTCTCCCTTCTTATTCCCCTCTCCAAATGTCATTCCTGGTATTTAAGAGACTTGTTTTTCTCAGCTCCACATCTGTCTGTACTATTTTCTACTCAAGAGAAAACTCTGCCCCATATCCAAGAAGCTTCTTAGAGTCCTTCTGCAAATGGCAGCACAGTGTGTGAAGTCCCAGGAGTGTCACAGAAGCTAAGAATAGGAAAAATCCTCCTGGAATGTTTTGGTGTGTTTAATTAAAAATGCTCAGTTTGAGGTAGATTTTGGTGGGTTTTTTTGTTTTGTTTTGTTTTGTTTTGTTTTGTTTTGTTTTTTGGTTTTTTTTTTTTGTTTTGTTTTGTTTTGGTTTTTTTTGTTTTTTTTTTTTGTTTTTTTAATAAATGCCTGCTAATTCTTGCTTGGAAGCACACAAGGCATTTCTGGGTGGGCATTGCTGTGTGGGCATCACTGGATGGGCATTGCTGGACGGTCATCTCTGGGTAGACCCCTCCACCCTGTGGGGAGTAGAAGGAATGTGCCTGGTGGAGGGCATGCTGTCTGTGGTGGCCCGTCTCCTCCCTGTAATGCTACCTGTCTAGCAGGGTTGTTATAGAGCACAGACATGCCTGGTCCAATATCCTGCTACAAAGCTGGTCAAACCAGGGCTTCATTGATCAATCTCACAGGAGTAAAGCCCCAGTGATGGCCAGTGAGATCCACCAAGAAACTTTCTCCAGGTCCCCAGAGAGGCAGCCTGACCTCCTGGCTGGATGGAGAGGGTCCTGGGAGATATGGTAACAGTCAGAAGTCCTGACACAATGTCTCCTACAAATCTCTCTTGTTTCTCTTTGCTGGAGCTGCTGGGGATCCTGCACTAGGCACCAACATGGGCTGTGTTTCTTTATTTACTGCTGGGAAAGCAAAGTGTTGCCAGTGCTCCGTAGGCAGTGTTCCGTCTCCATGGTCTCATGCCGATATTTGTAGCGTGAATACGAAACGAGCCTTGCTTTTCTTTCTACTGATACTCCTCAGCAACCGGATTGAATTCTGTGGGCTCTGAATAGGCAGGCTTTGTCCTCAAGCACGTATTGTGCAGGATACCAATTCCAGCTCTAATGGAGATGTATTTGCTGATACAAAGCAATTTTCTCCTTGAATACTTTTCCTACAAATGGGCTCTACATCACGCTCAGAGCTGTGAGCTCTCTTGCTGTGCATGCAAGGAGATACTTCCCTTCCTCTAAAGACACCCAGTCCAGCTTCCTGGGATGGTCTGAGCCATGGTACACTTTCCTACTTTGAATCATAGAATCACAGAATCATTAAGGTTTGAAAAGCCCTCAAAGACCACCAAGTCCAACAGTTCCACACCACTGCCAAGCCCACCACTAAAATTCATCCACAAGTGCCACATCTACATATCTGTTTAATTCCTCCTGGTCCTACCACGTACATGGACATATCCATGACAAGGCTAAATTTCAGCAAGTTTTGGAGATTGTTTTTCCCCTTTCTGATTTTTCCACCATTTTCCCTCATAAACCTGAGGAACCTTTCAGGGAGGGAAGAAAATAGCAAAACAGAGAAAAGCTTTTCCCTTTCCATTGACATTTATTCTGGGAACAGATAAAGAACAGAAGAAAACACACAGAGGAACCTGGAGCCTTGTTTTTATTGCAACGTCGGTACAAGATGTTCTCAATGAAAAAAAAAAAAAGGAAATAAATTCACAGTGAACCAGAAAATTATTCCCGGTGTCCACAGGTCCAACAGCTCACCTGTGATCGGGGCAGAACAGGGAGAAACACCTCATGTGTATTTTGGGGTGGAGATGGGTGTCCCGGGGAGCTGTTTGGGGCCTGCTGGGGTGCAACATATCCATTACATCCCACACTGGGGCAATGCTGTCACCAGTACCAGCCCATCCCATGCTGGAGCTATCCAGGTTTGGTGCTACTGGCTAGGAAGGTGCTGGATTTGGGATGGACCTTCTGAACATCACAGGAAGGAGCTAGCCCTAGCCTGAGGAGGCAAGGGCTTTCTTTGGCTTTGGAAATGGGATTTGGAGAGGGAAAGGGAAAGAAGAGGAAAAGGAAGGATGATGAAGGGAAAATAAGGAAAAGGGGAAGTAAAAAGTGAAAAGGGAGATGGAGAAGAGGGGAAAAGGGCAAAGAAGGGGAAAGGTGAAGGGGAGAGGGGGAAGGGAAAATGAAAGAGGAAGAGGAAATAAAAGGGGAAGGGGAAGGGAAAAGGGAAGGGAAAGGGGAGGAGGAAGAGGAAGAGAGCTGAGGCAGCCACCTTCTCCAGGGTTGTTTCACACCATCATAAGCTGGTCTCAGCAACCCCCCAGCCTATAGCCACCCTCACCCACAACTCCCTCAGCCTGCAGGCCCCTGGGATTAACAGGGCAGCAGGAGAGCGGCTGGTGCCAGCTCCTGCAGCCCTGTCCAGCAATTGCCACTGAACCTGCCCTCCAGCCTCTGCCAGTGTGTCCTGCCTGGTCACATCTGTCAGCTGGGTGCAGGAAGGGACAGGGACCTGCTGGCTCTATCGCACTCAGGACATCATGCAGGTGACCTTCCCCAGTGCTGAGCCAGGAGAATGAGGTGCTCATGGACACTAAGGACCATGAGGGGACACTCTGCCCCCACTTTCCAACCTCTCTTTTCATTGCACCTCAATTTTTTCTGTCCTCCCATAGTATGATGTGTCCCTGAGCCCAAAGTACAGGAAAATATCCCTGCAGCGCCATTCTCCAGGTGGCAGCTTCCGTACCTGGGCTATGCCAGGTGGGACACTCAGCACACAGGCAGTGGGAAACAGGGATTTAAGCAAGGCAGCAGGATCAGACCCTGGTCCTGAAAACTGTCAGGAGTCATAAGGATGATCCCAGGGCTCCACCAGGTACCACAGCCCAGGTACCATCCCCGTAGTCCTCCCACATACCAAGGACCCAGACCTGACCCCCTCCACTTATTCCTCATTCCAAAGATGCTCAAGGTTTTGGAGATCCTTTTTGCCACCCCTGAGCCCTTCCCAGCCCTCACATTGCTGCCTATGGAAGAGGGCATGGGGGCACCAAGGCATCCAGTCCCAGGGTGGCACTGGGGTGCAGACTGAGCCCAGAAGTCCCAAATCCCCTCTTCCCCCTTCTGATCACCCAGAGGCAGGGGTTCACCCCTGCTTTGGAGATGGCAGAAGGAGTGGAGGGGCTTTTCCTTTGCACCCAACACTCCCATGCCCCCAGGGTGGGTGGCAGATGAGGTGGGAGACAGGGGACAGGGCAGGAACCAGGCAGCCTTGGTGACACAGGAAGAGCAGGATGGAGCTCCTTGTTCCTGAGAAGAGGTGTTCCAGTGTTCTGCCTTCCAACAGTGCTGGGGCAGATAAGAAGTTTCCCTGCACCTTCAGTAGGGGTCAGGGTCAATCAGTGTCCCCTTGTACAGTGTCCCCTGGCCCATGGGTGCACCCAGAAGGGGGAATGGGGGTCCCATGGAGAGAGGCTGCCTTTGAGATGGTCCTTCAGGGTCATTGAAGGGATCCATGCGAGTGCTGACCACCATGGGAACTCTCTAGCTCCTGCACATTATCCCTCCAAATCCAGCAGCATCATCTCCAAAGGATAGCACGAGGCTTCAAAAGATTCTTCCCAAAGCTTTCCCAACCACCTGTATCAAACCATGGCTGGTGAGCAGGAAGGAGAGAGCTCAGCTTCTCCAGGTGGTGATAGCATGTCCTCTGGATGACAGCCTTGCTCCCCACTATGCTCCAGGGCTTCTTGGGGTGGGGAGAAGTAGTGATGAGGTTTCCAAGCATAAAGAGGGAACTCAGTGCTCTTCTGGGGAGCAGAAGTGCCTTGAGGCATCCCTCCCTCCCAGATGGGGGCTTAGCTCTGCTCCCAGCCTGCACAGGTGGTTCTGCAAGGACCGTTCCCACCATGCTTCCAATGCCAGCCTCTGGTCCCTTGAGCATCCCACCAGGTGGGTACTAATCCTCAGGATCTGGCCTTCAAGGGCAGCACCTCATGGCGGGGCTGAGGACAATGGTGTTCGCTCAACACCAGCCACATCAGGTGCCACCAGTGTAGCACAAAGGTTCATGGCCAGGGGGACATGCTGGGAGGCACATGGGGCTGGCATGCTGCCGCCCCAGCTGCTGGCAGCCAGGTAGCCATGGAAACCTCCTGGCGGGATGCTGCACAGATAAATAGCTAATTTGAAGTGATTCTCCTCAAAGAGCTTTTTTCCCCTGTATTTTTTTTTTAATATATAAATCCCTGAGATTTTTTTAGGTTTACCTTTGCTTATTTTATTGTTTCCCTTTACTTTATTATTTTTCTTTATTTTGTCATTTGTTTCGTTTTTGGGTTTTTTGTTTGTTTGTTTGTTTTTTCTTGATTATTTTCCCTTTGATTCAAGACCTGGCCTCCACGAACACTCAGAACACTCAAGACAGAGGTTTGCCATCTCCCTTGTCTTCAATAAACCAAAGCTCATTGCGATTTCAGTGGCAGCCCACATGGAAGTGCGGTGACATCATTCAGGGCCACATGTCCATGGAGTTGCTGCTCACCTGGGTATGTATTTAGGTGGGATGAATACACATGTGTGCACCTGAGCATATATGCATGTGTTTGGATGCATGGTCATGCATGGAATTGCGGATCCAGGCATGCCATGCCAGTGAAAGCATACAGCATGCTCATACACACATCTGGAGTCACAGCCCAACATGGGCTCCTTGGGAATCTCCCAACAGGTGGAACAAGGGCAAAGTGAGATTTTGGAGTCCTGGTGAACAAGACAGGTGTCATCCATGAGTGGATGGGCAGAGCTGTGCCTACTCCTCTGCAGCTGCACCCATGTCTGGTGCATCCGGGTGCAGGGCTGGGTAGGGGATGGGTGCCCAGCCTGCAGAACATGTGGCACATCCATGTCATTGCTAGAAGCACTGTGGTCATTAGCCATGGGGCTCCAAAAGATTGATTCCATAGGGATTTCCTTGCCTTAACCTGCAGAACCTGCTGGGGTCTTGCCTGTAGCTCAGGGAGCAGCTCTGAGCCTCCACCTGGGGAAGGATGCCCCAGGGAGGCTCCAGAGATGCTTCAGATCCCTTCTGTGACCCTTCTACAGCCCACGGGGACACTGAGTCCCCCCAACATCCCCGAAAAACTCATCCCTGTTTCTCCCCACCTCTAGAAGTCTTGGAGCACAGAGGGGAGCAGGACTGTCACCCAGAGGACATGCAGCAGCAAGGATGCTGACAACTCAGCAATTATATGTATTTGCCTGTCCCACATTGCACACATTTCCCTGGGGATCCTGGCCCCAGGGGATCCTAGCTGGGCTCTGTGCTCAGCCCTGGATAGGGACGCTTCAGGAATATCTCTGGGCTGACAACCCAGAAGCATTGCTGCTCCAGTATTAATAAAGAGATTGAAAGCTCTGTTATTTTTAAATAAATGCAAATTAACATCTACTTAATGGAGAAAGACAAACCCAGATCCTCATCAGAGCCATTGTCGTGACAGTGATGGATAAACAGCCATCAGCCAGAGCGTCCTGGTTCAGATGCCAGACCCACATGCTCTGGGATGCAATGGCACCACTGGCCTCTGCTGGGAAGAAGGTTGTCAGCTGGTTGTGCTCACTGGTCCCTATGCCCACTGGGAAGGTCCCCCTGACAGTGAAAATCCCAGTCTGGCTCTCATCTCTGCCATCCATCACCATCCTGATTTAGCCATGTCTCCTTGACCAGCTCTGGCCATGAAAAGCCAAGGGCAAACATCCCTTCCTAAATACCTTCTCCATTCTCCCAAGACACCAAGCTCCCAACATCTATCACCTGCAATGTGGCATTGAGTCCCTGGCACTGCCAGCACCCCATTGGAGTTGGGAGAGGCAGATCCCCCATCCCTTGGGACCCTCCTAGGCACAACCCACCTCTGCAGCCTCTACTCCCCCCATACCAGCCCAACATTTATCTAGCTACTTCAATTTCCTTCATTTTTCTTATTAAGCCTACTGATGAGTATGAGATTGCCAGGAAGGAAGCTGGGAGTGGACAGAGCAGGGGGAGAGGGGAGAGCACTGTGAAGAATAAAAAGCTTCAAGCAGCTGGGCCTTTCCTCTGCCCCTTCACTTTCTGCTTTTAAAACCCTCTCATGGGCTCTCCTCTCCCTTCCCCAACATCCAGAGACCCTTTCCATCACTGGGCCAGGCTGAAAAGTGAAATGGAGCATGGGGAGGGGGGTTCCTGTGTCAGTTTGGGCAGTGGTAGATTTCCTCAAATCTTTCACCAGCCTGATCTCATTTTCTGGATGGGTAAACTGATAGCTGAGAGATGAGGTGAACCCCTTGGGAGCATCCTGAGTGTGTTGGCAGCCACATGCTCTGATAAAAAAAAGCATATATGGAGAAAAGGCAGGAGGCAAGGAAAAGGGAAAAATCATGGGAAAAAGGCTGGAAAAAGCCAGTGACAGTTTAATGGGGCTGTTGATGAAATAATGACTAGTTTAAAGTCTGTTGGAGTGTGGCTGCTCTCTAATAACACAGGACCTGATAATCTGCTGAGTTCATTACTGAGGGGGGAGGGGGAGTGCAGGGGTAGAAGCCATTCAGTGGGACACAGAGCTGCTGTGGGTGTGGGATGCAGGGGAGAACCCCTGGAGACAATCTGTACTGGTGCCATGGGGTGATTGTGGCATCATGCCGGGCTGTCCAGCCACCATCTGGCTCCTCCTCAGGGTACCTGAGATGAGGATGGTGAATGTGGGGTGTCCCCACCACAAGACACAGTACCCAGGAATGGCAGCATTCAGGGCAGGCAGCACCTCAGGAATGGCAGCATTCAGGAATGGCAGCATCATCCTTGGTGGCACCATGACCATGACTCAAGCCTGGCATTCAACTAATCTATATGTCTGGCACACAAGGTCACTGATGCTACTACCACTACCAGACCACGGGCAAGGACAGGGACAGTGCCAAGTGCTCCGGCACTCCAGGAAGAGGCTGTGGGTCTCAGCCAGGTCCCAGCTGAGTCCCAGCCTGTGCTTATGGAGAAGCCAGAAGACACCCTCACAAGCCCAACCCCCACCAATGTCAGTTTATTAAGTTGTTTGTAAATGTCTCTGCAATTAATCACTTGCCGATGTGAGGTGTCACATGATGTTCGCCTCCGCGGTACTATGAATAGTGAGAGCTGGAGAGAGGCCTGATCCATCCTGCTCTGGAGTAATGGGCTCCCGGATGGGTCCATCTCTGCACAGGGCAATGTTGTACCAGCTCAGCGCAGCAGTACAGTGTCCTGGCCCCTCCTGTCTTCACTGGGCTTGAGAACATCAGGGCAGGATGTTCCCAGTTATCATCACTGCATCCTGGCTGCCCTCAGATGGGCTGTCAGGAGCTCACTGCCCATCTCTTCCTCCAGAAAACAGTATGAAGGTGAGGGGAACCCCAAACGTCATGCTTATGGGAGCCAGGGGCTACCAGCACCACCATTGCATACCTCCTGCCCACTCCCAGTTTACCTCAAGTGGGCCACCAGCAACTCCCTATTGATCCCTTCCCCAAAAAGTGTGGTTAGAGATGAAGGGAACCCCAAATCTCATGTTCATGGGATCCAGAAGGGTCCCCAGCAGGGTCCCCCTGCTGCCTCCATAGTCTGCCCCTGTTCTGTTGAGGGGTGCAGGGTGGACAGACCCAACCTTGGCTGGAAGCTTGGCTGGTTGGAAGCTGCAAAGAGTTTGTTCAGCTCCTGGAGCAGGGCAAGATGAAGGGGTTGGATGTCCTAGTGGTGGAAGAGTGGGAAGGAGGGTAAGAGGAACAAGTTGCATGGCCAGAGAGACAGGCAGGCTGCTGAAGGAGGGAGTAGATTGAGGGAATGGTGGTGGGGCAGGGGAGAGATAGAGGTGTGGAAGGAGGCAGGGAGAAAGGGATGTAGGGAGGGAGGGAGGGAGGGAGGGAGGGATGGATGGAGGGATGGATGGATGGATGGATGGATGGATGGATGGATGGATGGATGGGTGGGTGGATGGATGTCTAACAATGTTGAGGACTAATGGTATTTCTTGGCACATCCCTGGGGTTTGGTGCCAGGCATCCGCTCCCAGCCCACAGAGTCCTGGGCACTAGAAGCCCCATGGGGCAACCTGGCACACCAGAATGAGAGAGAGGTCATGAAACCAGGGGTGGTGAAGGCTCTCCCGCTCTTCCCAACACTTGGGTCCTCACCCTGCCACAACAATGAGGGGCCTGAGTCACACACTGGTATAATTGAGGCTTGCAGGGTGCTGTTTTCAGGGGGAGGTGGGGACACAGGTGCCTTCTGTCTCCCTCTTAGTAGCTCCTCCACCCCCTTCCAGCACTGCAGGTGACACTGCCAGCACCGTTGCCACCATCCTGCACCCTGGCAGCGCCTGCAGGTGATTGACAGCCCTCCTGCTCCCACGCATGACTCACCGACAGCCCCTGTGGTGGCTCAGCGTGAGGAGGGGGCGGTAGGACACCCCCACTCAGGGCTGCCACAGACAACTCAGCAGGGAATGATGCTCCCAGCCCTGCAGTTACACCCAGCCCCCTGCATCCCTCCATCCCTGGGGACCAGCATCCCTGCCTCCCATCAGCCCTGCACCCCCACATCTGTGGGGATTAGTATCCCCACATCCCTGGAAACCAGGGAAAGCAGACTCCCAGCTACCTTCTGCCACTCAGGCTGAGCTCCAATGATGTTCCCCACCATGATGGCTGTGAGATGAATCTCAAAGGGTTTCCATGAGGAGTTCTAAGGTCACAAGCACTGGCAGACAGCAGCAGCACACAGATCAGCCATGGGCTGTGGGGAGGAGTTCCTATGGCCGCCATGATAACAAGAGACAGCTCCCAGCCTCTGGCTTTGAAATGCCCATTGTGCCTCACACTGCAAGGGCCAAGGCCCTGAAACACACCTGCACACGTTTCTTGGTAGCTCCCACCCACTCCTGGTGATCTACAGTGGCAGTCCAGCACAGACACCAACTCTGGCACTGGCACAGCATTCTGGCTGCACTGGCAAGGCTCAGCAATCACAGCAGAGGATTGTTGGACTGGGGTGCCACTGCTCTGTCCCCAAAAGGGCAGCTCACTGCCTTTTCCATGGCACCCATTCTCTGGCAACCACCCAGAAGGTGCATCCAGGACCGTCCCTCTGCACTTCCAGGTTGCCAGCTCTTGGTGTCCCCTGCCCTTTGTGGCTAGCAGAGACCTGAACACTCCTACTTCATTTCTTAAGACCTTTAATATCATCAAGAGGCGGCAGTGGGACACAGGGGCTGTTCCTGCCATCTCCATCCTGATGGATGGAGGACAGAGACCAGGGGTACCCCCTTCCCAGTGTTGGGTGAATACTGAGGTTCTTGTCATCCTGCCCTACCCTGCATAGAGGGGACCCTTCCCCAGGAGTGATGGGAGTATGATGATGGCGGTGCCTCGGGCCAGGCATGCATCCCATGAGAAGGGCTAGTGTGGCATCCCACAGGAAGGGCAGCTCCCACCTGCCTTATCATTTTAGATGAGAAAGACTTAAAAATAGGGGATGGAAGAGGAAACGTAAAAGCCCTCAACTGCAGCTCCCAGCTAGGCTCTGCTTCTCCTCCCAGAGCTGGGAAAAGAAGTGGTGGCCAAAGGCAGCTGGGGCACAGAATCGGGGGGCTGACATCCTGTGGGCTGTCTGGCAATTGCTCTCAAGCCCAGCTCTGCTGGGGTGGGGAGGTGGCCTCGCTGCCATCTCCCCTCCTGGTTGCCTGTGGTCCCCACAGTGGAAGGTGAGAGGTCCCAGTGGAGGCTCTGGAGGCAACAGGACCCTGGCAGGTGCCGGAGTGCGGGACTGGCACAAGACCTCACGGGCTGCCCCACTTGGAGATGAACCTGTGGCACAAGTGGAGAGCAAAGTGTCAGCGAAGGGGACACAGCAGGCACTTCCAACCTCTTTTCACCTCTGGGGACACGTGCCATGTCCCCAAGCCAGGATGGCAATAGGACAGACAGAGCCACTGGCTCTCACTGTCATCAGATCAAGACAGAGTGTGCAGGCAGGGGGGAAACTCACTGGCATGTCAGTTTTCCAGCTCAGACGTTCCGCAGAAGCTGGGGACAAAGGGCAGACAGATCACCTTTCATCCTCAGCCTCCTCCTCCTCCGTGTCTGCGCATCACTGGCAGCATGGCACCCAGGGGGACACAGGGAAAATGCCCAGCAACAGAAACCATGGTCGCCCCAGGGTCACTGCAGTCCCAGAACCTCTTCCCATGCTGGCCCCGTGGCAGGGGACACTCACCCACTGTCCCCTGGGAGCCCTGGTGTGCTGGTCCCCTGTACCAGACCACACCACCACAAGCATACTGTGAAGCATAGCCAACCCAAAGCCCCTGGAGGCTTCCCCACTGCCCTCTGTTATAAACCTGAGCCTGTGCAGGCATTCCAGGGCAGTAAAGATGCTGCTCTCTGCGCTTGGGGCATCCCTGAGCACTCACTGGGTGATGCCCAACTGATGCTGTTGAGGGATTTCCCTGGCACAGCGCTGTCCCCTGGTTTATAACAGCAACAAGGGCCCAAGTGATTGGCAGTGAGAGGCGGTGGGATCATTTCTGTCCCACCACCAGCCCCATGGTTGGGCAAGAGTCCAGCACCAGCACCCGTATGGTTGAGGGACACTCGATGGGTGACAGCACCCAGGCAAGACAGCTGTTGCAGACAGATAAGACAGCAGGATGGGGAGGTGATCTGTGACCAGGACAGAAAACCCAACCCTGTTAGAGGAAAAATCAGGAGCATGGCAGCATCCCCTCTTTTTGCATCACATGATTTGGGACCCCCTGAACCCAGAAGACTCCACCAGCCCCCAAAGGATCAGCTAGCTCCCTCAGATCCATCACTGGAGATGATGCAGTACATAAGTAATGGGAGCAGGAATGGGAGCCAGGATATCCCCCACCCAGGTTTGGAGACCAGGACCTGCCCATCATGTGATGCAGGGGGGATGCAGCCCTGCGTGGAGGGCCATCCAGTGCCCCGAGATCACTCACAGTTAGGGGGTCAGTAGCAAAAGCAGCCACACTGTTCCGCATCTCGCTCTCATTGCCCCGCAGCGGGATGAGGGAGATGTTACCCAACCTGGCATCCTGCTGCGGCCGTGCCACCCGCATCTTGGGACGCTCCGAGGGCCACAGGGCACCCCCATTCTGCAGACAGAGGGGACGGTGATGGAGACCAGAGACTCATCCACCCCAGGACCTCTCTTTTGCCCTGGTGCTGGTGTTTAGGGATGTTTGGATACTCCAAAGTGTTTCTGCTGGCCAAGCATCCCTCTGGGACTGTCCCCCATGGGGTGTGCAGGGGGTGATCATCCAGCCCACTCCCTACCTGCACCTGAAGAAAGGTGGCAAACCACTCCCGCAGATCGGCCTGGGTGTCACAGCACAGGTACCTGTGGAAAAAAGTGTCAGCAGACAGAGGAGGTGGTGGAGGCAAGTAAGGTGTCTCCTCTGCCCACTCCAGGGACACCTGCCTGCTCCAGAGACCTCAGCTGCTGCTCTGCATGAGACTCCAGGGGACTGAAGGGGACAGCCACAGGCCTCAGGAGGAACCTGTATGGGGCCATGAGCGCTCAGCCAGGCTGTCTCCACACATATAATGTCCCTGCCAATGTCAGGAGGGTGCAACTGGATGATCTTCAAGGTCATTTCCCATCCAAATAGTTTCATGATTTCTATGATTCCCCATCTCCCCCTGCCATGGCAAAGACTCCTGAGAGCTGCCATGTGTCTGTCTATCCCAGGGAGAAGTTTAGTATCCCGTGTCGCCTTCCCTCACCATTGCTGCTTCTCGTGCTTCTCGTTTTCGTAGAATACTGTAAAACCCCAGCTGGAAGAAAGGAGTGAAAACATGAATCCCAACAGCCCACGAAGCTGTCCTCTGCTGGTCAAGTACCCCAGCAAACCCCTCTCATCCCTGCCAACCCCCATCCCTGCAAACCCCCCACTGTCCCTGCAACTGCCCACTCCAGCTCCTCAAACCCTCCCCCAGTTCTGCAAATCCCCTCAACCCCACAAACACCCCCGGGGACAGTGCCAGGAACAGGGCTCGGAGAAAGACAGGGCAGGGACAGCGCCGAATACAGGCTGTGGACAGGGCTGAGAACAGTGCTGGGGACAGCCCAATCCCTGCTGGTTCGATCAGGCTGCAAAAGCATGCTACAGGGCTGCTCTGACACCTGGTGGCAGAAGGCCTGGCCAGCAGAGGACGGGTGTAGCAGTCAAAACTGTCCCTGTCTTTTTCCCTGTCCCCATCTCCACTCCTGTCCTCATCCTTCGGCACCACAGGCTACTCCTTTGCTGCTCACCACGTCGGGGGTCGAAGCTTCTTTTTAACACCCAGGTAGACCTTCAGGTTTCGGACAGGCCACTCCTTTTCTGGCTTGTGACTCTGGGGGAACAGGGAACCAACACTGGGTTGGTGGCTGCCAGACCTATCCCCACCCACCACAGTCCCCACCGTTGCTGGGATAGGATCCGCCCCCAGCAGGGAGGAAAGGCTGTAGTGATGTGGCGACAGGGAGGCGGGTGAAGCCCAGCATGGAGCAGAGCATGTGTATGTCACCCATGACAAGCGCCACAGGTAGTAGGAAAGGGACATAGGTGGCCTGTCCCTGCTAGACAGTGCCAGTTGCCTTCTGAGCTGGGACCAGCACTTGCACATTGTGACAGGGTCTCGAGAGCCTGGCACTAGACATTCCTCAAGGGATCCCACCTCATACCCCTCCTCAGCATCATGGCTACAGCCATGGCAGTGGAGGACCCAGACCCACTCTGCCCAGAGCACATTCCTAAACTTCCCACTGTCACTGTGGCACAGCACGAGGACCCTTCCAGTGCTGGCTGTGCCTTGCCATGACCCAAAAGCACATGCCACACTGGGGACCCTCCATCCATGTTCACATGCAAGCAGTGTTGACTTACAAGAGCCCGATCCAATGCCTGCAGGATGGGGAAGCAGCTCAGCCCATCCCTATCCTCTCTGGTCCCTTCCCCAGACCCAGCTCTAGCTGCCTGGAGTAAAGGACAGCAGGACCCACAAGCCAGAAGGGCCAAATGGGGAGATCTGGTAGCACCAGGGACAGTTCCAGTGATTGGCACATGTGTGCTGCAGGATTGGATTTAAGACTGACCCTGGACTGGATCTGAGGTCAATCCTGGGCACACTTGTAAGGGCAGAGGGCATGGGAGCCCCTGCACCCCAGCTAAGTCCCCCATTCCCCTCCCTACTCACGCTCTCCAAGGGGGGGCTCCGCTGCCTCAGGCTCTGTTCAACAGAGGAGAAGGGTTAAGGCAGAGGTAGGGGACCCCTCCCTGCAGCTCCCCTGTGCCCACGGGCTGGCCATAGGGATGGAGTGGTAATGTGCTAAGGTGCAATGTCACATCAGGGCAACCAGGAATAGGGGGGCAAGGAGTGGCTGTCAGTGCACAGCCAGTATGTCAGCATGTGCCCCCTCAGCCCTGGCACTGACCAGGAGCTCCAGGATCTGCTCCAGGTCTGGGTGACAGCACTTCAGGGGCCAGCTCTGGCACTGCCCGTGGCTGCCTGCACTGCCTGAGCAATGTCAGCCCACATGGATCCCATGTCCTCAGGGCATCCCCACAGAGTCACAGTGTGGCAGGGCAAGGCAGGGCAGGGCAGGGTGGGGAAGGGCCAGAGAAGGGCCAGGGAAGAAAAGGCAAGGGAAGGAGATGGGGAAGGAGAAGTGGAAGGAGAAGGGGCAGGAGAAGGCAGGGCTCACCCGCACTTCTTTGTAGAGGCGCAGCCAGGAGTGGTTGAGGATGAAGTAGCGATCATGGAAGCCAGTGCTCAGCCCAAGCCCCAGCAGGTTCCTCTCCTCCCGGAATTTCATCATGCCATGCTTGCAGTCACCCACTCTGCTAGCTGGAGGCACATGCCTGAGTGGCTCTGGCTCCCCAGGGGCGTCAGGCCCCCGAAGGAGGGCACAGCCAGACCCTCACCCCCTGTAACAGCAGCCCTCCAGCTGCTGCAGAGTCCTGGCATTGCCCCTCAACTCCCAGGTCAGGCAGGGCAGGCAGGACTAGCATCCCTACTCTACTGCTCTGGTCACAGCATTTGGCCATGACAGCATATCAGGGGACTCCGAGTCACATGCTAACTGAGCTGGTGCCTACTCGGATCCCATACCGTTCTCTTCCCCATTCCCAACCCTTTCTCCACCCCCTCCCCTCCACTCTGCATCCCCATCATTGTTCAATCCTCATCCCATCCTATCCCATCCCATCCCATCCCCCTCCTTCTTTCCCTGCCTAGACCATGGCCCCTGCCTCTCACCAAGGTAGATGAGCATGTTCTCCATGGACATCTGTTTCTTCACCACCAAGTAACTCTCTGTCCCCAGGCAGTGCAGGATGGGCAGAACTTTCTCCGAGTAATGCAACGGCCGCTCTGTAAGTCAGGAGACAGGCAGGTCTCAGAAAGTGCACCCAGGGCCAGCTCCCATCCAGAGAGTGTCACACTTGTGTCCTGAGGGTCTGACATGGTCTTGCCACTAAACTATGTCCCTAAGTGCCACACCTACAAGTCTTGTCAATTTCTCCAGGGACATTCCACCATTGCCTGGGGCGGCCTGTGCCAGGGCTGGCTGACAACTCCTTAGTTGAAGGAATTTTCTCAAATATCCAGCCTAAACATCCCCTGGCATAACTTGAGGCCATTTCTTCTTATCTTGTCACTTGTTACCTAGAAGAGACTGACCCCTACCCACTGGCAGCAGGAACTCAAGGCACCATAAGGCAGGAACAGGCTCTCATCCTGTTTCTGTTGATCTCTCCCTTGCTGCTGCCTATGGCCAACATATGGCCGCTCACTTTGGTGGCCGGAGAACCTGGACACCTCCCCCCATCAAAGCTTCAAAGGCACTTGAACTCCTAAGGATACAGACAGATGACCTGGCCCAAACTTCAGCCCATCTACAGTACTTGGCCATGTGCAAGCTGGATAAGGTAAGCAACTGTCCTCCCCTGAGCACCCGGAGCCCATCCCAAATTGCTCCTTGGTGCAATCACAAGGGCAGATTTTTCATACCCATCCCTATATCCATTCCCATCTCCATCTGCATCTCTATCCCCATACCAATCCTTATTCCATCTGCATCACCATGTCTATCATCTTCTCCATCCTCATCCCTACTTCATTTCCATCTCTAACTTCATCCCCATCTGCATCCCCATCTCCACCTCCAACATCATCCCCACCTTCATCTCCATCTCTCTACTCCTCATCACCACCCTCATGCCCCAGTACCAACCTGCCTCTTCCTTCTCATTCACTTCGAAGCAGCTCCAGTAGTCCTTCTCCTTCATGACAATTTTTCGCCGGTCCAGGATCTCAAAGGTGAGCTCCTCAGCCGTCATCGTGGCTGGGATCTGAGAAGGAGGGGGCAAGTCTCCATCAGTCAGTGCCCAGGCCCCTTGATCCTCACACCACAGATGTCCAACTCAGTGTGAGTACCCATGCCACCACAAAGGCTTGTGCATACAACAAGGGGACCTCTGTCCCCTCTTCACCCTCTGCCCAACCACTCACCTTGACATGCTGCTCTGTCTCTGTCTTCTTCTCCTCCAGGTAGACAGTACAGATGAAGTCCCCAGCTTGCTGGAGGGCAACAATAAAGTGCTTCAGCCTGCAGCTTCCCATGTGTGGGTGAAATCCCCCCCAGTAGTGTAAACATCCTTTGCCCAGGACATGTCCAAGAGATGCTACAGTAGACATTGAGGGCCCCAGGAGAAAATGTCCTCATGTCCAGGACCCACCTGCGTTCCACTGGATGATGCCTCCCGCATCTTCATGATGGCTGTGATTTCATCCTGCTGCTTCTTCATCTCTTGGTCATTGACCTACCAAAGAAGAGAAGCCATCAGGGCTGATCAGACCATTCTAGCTCCAGGCTTCTGGTTTCCAAGGTTTGAAAATACATGGTCCTCTCTCCCCTTGTCTCCAAAGCAAGATGTCTACAGACAGAGCAGACCTGACTTCCTCTTCCTTCCACCTCTCTATTCCCTGTGAATATCTGCACACTGGGACCCAGGGGTGAACCTACGTTAAAGATCTCCACATAGTGACTGATGAGGTCCTCCACCACACGTCCTGCCTTGTAGTCCTTCCCATCCGTCTGGAAGAGTGTGGGCCCGAAGACAATGGCCAGGTTGTGTGTGTTCATCTGGTTCTCCCCAGAGAAGCACTGGACCCTGTGGGAAACTCTGTCAAGATTCCTGCCCCAGAACGCTCCCCAGACCCCTCCCTTCAACCCCCATGCAGGATATTATACTTGGCATCAGGCACAGCTTGACCCCAAACTCCTCTCCTTTCCTTGCTGGGGACATGAGCAAAAGGATAAAGGCTCTCCCACACCCCAGAGCCAACAAGGACCCCACAGTGGAGAGGTTCATGCCCAATGGGTCGATGCCATACCGGAAGAGGTGATTGATGAGCGCCTTCAGCGTGGCCCGGTTCACTGGAGGGAGGGCAGCCAAAAGCTGCCGGTACTCGCCAACCTTTGCCTCCTCATCCTCCAGCGCTGCCAGAGGGAGAGAATGAACATGGAGGATCACAAAGTGGAGATTAAGGTTCAGGGCCACACCATCCCCTCTACACACTCCACTTCCCCTCTCCTGTCCCAACATGGGGATGGAGCATCCCAAATCCATGACGTCAGAGAACATCCCAGGTCTGCAGAGCCAGAGCATGCCAGAGCTGAAGCATCCCAGAATCATGGGACCAGAGTAACCCAGCATCATGGGGCTGGAGCACTCCAGTTCCATGTGGCCAGTTTGTCCCAGCTCCATGGGGTTGGAACACCCTAGCTAAATGGGGAAGGAGCATCTCAGCTCCATGGGGCTGGAACCTGCCAGTTCCAAGGTGCCAGAGCATCCTAGGCCTGGAGAATTCCAGGTCCATGGGGTGACAGCACACCTGCTTTATGGGGCTGAATCATCCCAGACCTGTGAGGCCAGGGCACCCCGGCTCCATGGACATCCCAGCTCTGCAGGGCTAGATCACCCCAGATTTATGGAAACAGAGTATCTCAGCATAATGGGACTGGAGCATCCCAGCATCATGGGGCCAGAGAATCCCAGCTCCAGAGAGCTGGAGCATCACAAACTGGAGCATCTCAGCTCTCTGAAGCCAGAGCATCCCAGCCCCATGGGGCTGTAGTTTGTGTCTGTTTTTCTACTGGGTGCATCTATCGCAAGTGTCCAGTGAGCAGATCCAAAACGGAAGGAGGATCTGGCTGTCTCCCCTGGCTCAGCCCCACCCTTGCCAGAGCATGAGTCTGTACAGGGGCAGCATAAACACACTCCACTCCCCACCCACCACTTGAGACCCCTGCACAGGGGAACAAGTGGAGCCCAGACATATTTCTCCAAACCATGAAGGGGACAAATCAGCTGCACAGAACCGGGTAGCCCACACCCCTCCTCCTGCCACCCCCAAGCAGCCCCCAGGGCTCACCTGTTACCCACAGCCAGTCTGGGGCCCACTGCCGAGTGAAGAGCCCATCCCCAAGGTCACGGAAGAAGCGTTTGAGGGTGTTGGCAACATCATCCACCTGGTGCTCACCCTCTTTCAGGCAGACGCAGCGTGCATCCCGCTGCAGCACCTCTAGAAGGCTGGTGGTCTTAGAGTTCTGCCCGCTCTTGCGGTAGATTCCCTCAGACGTCAGCCCTGTGATGGAGCCAGTGGGAATGAGACCCCCTCTGCAGGACACAAACCCCACTCCCGGCCGCCCACCAGCTCCCCATCAAACACTGTCAGGTGCCACAGAGTATCCCATCCCACAGGTGTTCCTGTGACTGGAAACAAAGCCCTGCTAGAGATGGAGCCCTCCCACAGAGCTGGAGCAGATGTTCAGGGAGGGAGGGAACCATGAATCACGAACACATAGGGTTCTCAGCCTGCCACACCATACCAGTGGATTGACCTGAATGCCATACTCTGGTCCCTGCCAGCATCCCAGGACTTGACCCATACCGCACTGAGTGATGTAGTCAATGCAGCGGTCCACCAGCAGGGGGACATCCGACTCTGTCAGCTGCTGCTCCGACAAGGTGTCTCCCGAGCTGCTTGCAGCCTTCTGGATGGTGTGGACCCAGCCCAGGAAATCTAGCTTCCGCTCCCCTTGGATGTACAGCGTCCTGCCAGCATGCCTAGGCTCAGCAGGGGGTCACGTGTTCTCCCCAGACCCCACTGCATGTCTGCAACCCCCAGGAAGGCTGGCCCTGGGGGCCTGCAGGTGATCCAAACTCAATTTTAGGGGTCTATAGTCATGGCAGGGAGGGTAAAGACACTCCAGAACAAGGAGGGGTATTTGGTTGGGGCGGGGGGGGCCTTCTCCCCCACCTTCTTACCTCCGCCTCTCCACCAACACCAGAACCTCGTGGTCCCCCTGGATGGCTGGAAAGGAAGGCAGGGAGCCCATCACCTACGGGAACATAGGGTGCCACAGCTCCCCTAGACCCACATCCTGTGGGAGGCTCTGCCAACAGGTCCAGCTCCAGTCCAAATGGGACAAGCAGAGATGGGGAAGAGGATGGAGAGGGGGAAAAGGATGGAGGATGGAGAGTTAAAAATACAGCTGCATTCCCTCTTTCAAGGAACACTTGATCTCCACAGGAGCGATATCCACCAGACTCCCACCAAAAGCTAGGTGCATCCTAGAGCAGGATTTGGGGGACGCATCCCCCCCCCCAGCCAGGGGGTTCTGCCAGCAGGACAGAGGTACTCACAGAGCTCCTGCAGCTTGCGCAGCTGGAGTGGCTCCTGCTGACGACCATCCTCAGAGCAGATATGAAGCGTGGAGCCGACCAGGGCAAACCAGCCCTCCTGGGCATGCTCCAGGGTGAGACCCCCTTTGTAATGCAGTCGGCCAAGCCGCTCAAAGTCTAGTGCCAGCAGCTCCTCGGCACAGGGGTGGACAAAGGACTGAGCCAGGGAGGAGAGGAATCCATCAGCACCACTGCATCCAGTTGCCACCAGCACCCAGGGCCACCCCAGGCCCCTGCATCCCACCTTGGCAATAGACTTGAGCCATTCTCGAGCAGAGTCAGGGCTCTCCAGCCCGAAGAGGTAGAGTCGATCTGCCGCGGTATACACCTCAAACGTGCTCTCAATCCTTCAGGAGGGAGGAAAAGGGGAGTCTGGATATCCACAGGAGTGAGATAGAGCTGGGTGGGCGATAGGGGTGTTCCAGGGGTAACAATGGCTGATCTAATGTGGCATCCCCCCTCCATGGCCCCAGGCACTGGAGCATCCCTGTGCTGCCAGACTGTTCCAACAGGAGACACAGGGACTGCACAGGGGCCACAAAATGGTTACAAAGGAGTTCAACTGGGGTTCCAGAGGGATTACAAAGCAGCTGCAAAGAGGTCGCAAAGGTGTTAGAAAAGTATTGGAAAGATGCTCCAAAGGGGCTGCAAACTGTTTACACAGAATCCTTGCGAAGCCATCAGCTCAGGGATCATTGGTGGGGTTGGGGACTACAGTCGCCTCGTGCCACCCCTCATGGGGGCCACTACAGCTGTGCCAGGCCCTGCAGGAAAGGAGTGGCTGTTGGGGTGCTTCAGGGGAGTGCAGCCTTACCCATGGGCATGGAGTGGGTTGTTCACCAGGCAGACAATTTCCTCCACCCTGATCTCACCATTGGGCACAGTGTTACGGTTGTTCTCATAGTAGCTGAGCACACCATCCTGCAGTGTGCACCATCGCCGGCTGAACTCTGTACAGCACAGGAGAGCACTGAGCAGCCTCCCTAAGCTCTGGCCCACCCCATGGCACCCACCAAACCAGCCTGAGCACTCCAGCAGCACCTACTGGGTGCCCATCTGATGTGACCACCCATCAAACCAAGCTACCAAGTAATGCTGCACTTCCCCACCACCTTTTCAATGACTGAGAGAACAGGGGAAAATGCTATCAATCTCCCAGCTCCCTTTTTCCTGTCTCACATATGTACCTTCTGGGCCCTTCCGCTCACTGATGGGCTTGACCATGGAGGGGGTCTTGTAGAGGAAGCCATTGTGGGTAATAGAGGGCAGGTGTACAGAGTAGGGCTTCTCCTCACTGCACACCATCTCCAGGCGTGGTGGCTCTGCAAGCAGGGAGATCAGTCTGTCATGGGGAGCTGGCCTCCTCCCCCAGCCCCACAGGGCAGCTGGGTTTCCCCCATCTCAGCACAAAGAGCATCTCACAGGCTGCACCCCGAGCTCCCACCACAGCACAACTGGGGTGCAAGGAACAGTGCTGGTATCCAAATCCAGGGCTGCCTGGGAGTCATTCCACATCCCAAGTCCTCCCTAAGCACTGAGCTGGGACTGGATGGGAACAATGTGGGGAGATGGGGTCCAGGCTCCCCCACCACTAAGGTCCCTCCCAGGCTGTTCCAGGACCCTGCTGCTCTGCAGGAGGTGCAGGGCAGAGCATCACAGTCCTGCAGCTGAAATAACAGCCCAGAGCTCTGTCACTGCCTCCTCATCTGATCACACTCATGTCTCCTGCCTCGATTTCCCTACCTTGCCAGCAAGATGCAACCCCCACTTCCTCTGGGATGAAGAAGAGATAGGATGCAGGTACACCCCTAAATCACACCAGGTCTGGGTGTAGGGTACCTGGAGCTCTAGAACTGGGGAATCCAGGATGAGGCTCTCCCTGCTCTCCCAGTCCAGCCCTGCTTCACACAGTGCTGGGCTCATCCACCCCAGCAATCCCAGCAGTATGAGCCCAAGCTTTGGATTTCTCTGGCTCACTGGGGTGGCCTGGGAGGCCTCACAGCTCTCCCAGACACCTTTAGAGCTGACACGTCAGGAAAAGCTGGGCCAGCCCCAGACCTGGGCAAATTCCAACTTCCACAGGACAGATTTGGCTGACAAGGCAAGGACGGAGGTGACAGCTCTGGCAGGCGCTGGCCTGCCCCCCACACCTCTGTTCCACCTGCCCAAGCGTTCCTGCCCCCTTGTCCAACACCTGCGTTAGGGTGCAGATCCCACAGGAGCCATCAGCCCTCCTGGAGTCAAGCTCAGGGGCCGGGGTGCACATCCAGCAGAATGGGACTGGTCATTAGGGGGTCAGCCCTCCTGCCCTGGGACATGTTGGAGGTGGGGGCTGCCCATCTGACAGAGGAATGTCGCTTGAAGCTGCCTGGAATGCCCACAGCATGCCATGATGGTGTGGGAATACTCTCTCCTATCCCTTCCAGTACCTGCAACACCCGCCTGCATCCCCAGCTGGGCTTCAGACCTGTGTTCTCAGCTGGGATTGAGCCCCCAGGGGCACAGGGGTTCCCGAAAGCCTCTCTTCCCTCTTTGCGGGGTATACAGACCCTCAACAGTGCCAGCAGATGGAGAGCCTCCTGCCAGGAAGCTGCTGGCAGGACACAGAGCTGGGACCAGCTCAAAACATAGCTGTGTCCCCCAGAATACCCCAGCAGCAACTCTGGGAAAGTTGCCAGTGGGTGTGAGCTCATGGCGGAGCTTCAAGGGGATCAGCCCTTACCTGAGGTTTTGTTGTGGAGCAGGAACTCCATCTGCAGCCGCTGCCCACTTCTCTCAGCCAGGGCCAGGGGTGTTGGGCACTGGGGGTCCCCAGTGTCACAGGTCACCGATGCCCCACAGAAGAGCAGAGCCTGTGTCTCTGCCAGGTCACTGGTGGTGACGGCCGCACACAGAGCCTGCAGCAGAGCCAGGAGGCCAGTGGTGAAGCTGATGGCTCTCACTGAGGAGGAGGAGGAGGAGAAGACCCCCAGCAAAAGGAGCCAGGACCAGTGAGCTGGAGACAGTGAGCTGCTGGACCCCCGGCCGCCTCCCAGCCGCCTCCCAGCCGCCTGGTCAGAACAAAGGAGGCTCAAACTGGGAGAAAAACTTTGGAGCCAGCAGCGAATCCCTCCCTTAAGGAGCCGGGGTGAAGTCATACAGCAGCGGGGCGGGCCGGCCAAGCCAGAGTACGAAAACAAACAAGCCCACATGCGAATTCCCATGGCTGACTGGGCCCCCCATGTACTCCCACCGCTTGTAAAAACACTGGAGAAGCCACGGCAGAGGCAAAGCCATGGCAGAGCAGGAGGCGAAGGTCAGCAGCCAGAGTGCCAGGATGGCATTCCCTGCATGATATTCCTTGTGTGGTCACTTAGTCTGGCACCCTGCAAACAGCCAGCACCAGGAATGGGTGCCATGGGTGGTGATTAGGAGTGCTGGCCAGGTACTCCTGGGGAGGGATGTCAAGCTGCCTCAACTGGGGTGTACCTCCAGCTCAAGCTCACATAAGCCCCATCCAGGCCAGAGCTTGAACCCAAAAATATTTCCAAGCCAAGGAGAGGTAAACCTTAGGGCTGCCTGGCTGTGGTAGGGAGACCCCATCTCGGACAAGGCTCTCCAGCCTGCAAATGAAGCTGGTTACACCCCACAGCAGAGATGTTACCCTGTCCCCACAGCTGGCTCATCCTTCCTGGAGACCCCAGACTTTGGCTTGGGGTGCACAGTGAGGATACAGGGTGTGCAATGGGGGCTGGGGGGATACAGACAGGGAGGGATGGTGGGCAGTCTGCTTGGACACAGATTTCACTCCCAAAAGAGCCTCAGGACCCCAGCTCAGCACCACTTTGCACCCAGGCAGAACCCCCAAGCGGGTGCCCATCCCTGGCAGCCACTGACCCTGTCAAGCTCCTCCTGGTTGCCAAAGAGTGGGTGGTAGTGGCGGTACTTGCCCTCCCGGTATTTGGCGATGAGGAAGCGCCTTCTCTCCTGGCTGCTGCTGGTGGGGCTGATGGCCTCACTGGGAGGCACATTTGCAGCCCAAAACTGGTTGGCCATTATGTTGCCAAACTGCTGGAAGAGCTGTGAAAACAATGACAAGGAGATGCCAATGTGACCATACTGCTGGGGCATGGGGGGGGCTTTGCTGGGGGCGGGGTGCTGCCCCAGAGGAACAGTGGGGTGCAGGAAGAGGATGGGTGGTGTAGGGGAGTGGGGAGTGGGAGTGTGCAGGGTGCAGGTGCACCCACCCACCCACTGCAGCCATGCAGCATCTGACAGCCCCCATAGCCGCCAACTCCCCTTCCTGCCCCAGAAAACCACATCTGGAAAGCAGAACCCAGCTGTGGGAGGTGGGGTGGTGCTCGGTACCCATGGGGACAGATTAAAAGTGCTTTTGGTGGCCCTTTGCCATCCCGCTACCCACAGCTGAGCAATGCCATTAAGAGATTTATCAGGAAGACCCACGTCACCTCAATACCCACGGGACACTGCCAGCACCCCACAGTTCTTAGGGATGGAATGGATGCATGCGAGACGAGAAGGGGCGGTGCGAGCTGGGGCCCTGGGGATGCTGGGGTGGTTTCAGGCAGGGTTCCCAGAGAGGGGAGGGAAAACGGAGCAGCCATAGGCCGCAGCTGGAAGCGGCTGGGAGCTCGAGGAGCAGGCAGTGCTGGAGGCGGGGGCTGCGCGGGTGGGACGCCAAGCAGGAATGCAGGATCTGAGCAGGATAGACGGGAAGAACAGAGCTCTGCCGGCGGGAAATGGCCGCCAGGTTAGATCTTGAAACGAATCCCAGCTGCCCCGCCCACCTATTCCCGGCCCTGGCTGCGCCGACACATTCCTCCGCGCCGGCGGCCTTACCGCTTCGGGGAACTGCTCTGCCCTCGGCCCTACTCCAATCCCACAGCCACGGCCCCACAGCCACTCCAGCCGCTCTACAGCCATGTATCCACGGACAAAGAGACACCGTCTGTCTGTGGCACATGAAGAGCTGCTTGTCTTTACCGGCATGCTGAACTGGCTGCCAGGGGTCCACAGGGACAGAATAAAAGGCTGCTGGGGGTCCTCTCCCCAGCCAAGCCACACCATGATGTCCCCCCAGGGGCCTGGAATCAGCCTGGAAGAGCCTTGCCGTGCTCCAGCAGCCCACAGCCCACAGCCAGCAGCTCCATAATGCAGAGGGAACAGGGTGTTGCCCCCAAAAGGGCTTTTTGGGACTGGTCTGTGCTACTACCTCAATCAGCTCCTCAGTCCACACCTTCCTGTCCATCTTCAAGCTCCGGACTTTGGTGATGCCAGGACCCAATCCCCGGTGTTCCCCTGCCAGTGAGATGAGTCATTAGGGACCCATTTTGTGGTGTGAAAGGGCTGGGATCCCCATTTGTACCCCTCTGGTTATGGGTACCTGCACATCTCTTGCAGATGACAACACAGAGATTGATGGAGGCCCAGTCAGGTTTGGGGGAGCCGCAGTCAGCACAGAAGCGGTTGGACTCCACCGCCCAGATCCTCTCAGCCACCTCTGAGTTGGAGAGTGCCTCAGTGATGGACTGCTGCATGGCCTCCACCCATTCTTCCTTCTCCTGCTCAGAGTCAGCAGAGAAGCTGCCAGGAGGGATGGGGGTGAGATATACTATGGCTCAGGGTAGGCAGCACCCTCAGCACCCCCTCCCCACCCTGGCTCACCTGAAGATCCTGTATGGTGTGGTGAGGTCAAAGCCTCGGCGATCCACCTCCTTGACATTCCCCACATTCATCTCAATGTAGGTGATGCCAATCCCCAGCCGATAGTCCTGGTGGGGGAGGGTGGGCAAGAGATGAGGGGGGATGGATGATGGGATCCAAGTGCCTGAGAGCTGGGGTAACTCTGTCCCTTCACTGGCCAGCTCTCATCCTGGGTGTACCTAGGGCACCACAGACTCTGGAAGCAGCTACAGTGGGTGTCATGCTCCTGGGAGATCCCAAGGCTCAGAGCCAGCAGAGAGGGAGGGCTCAGGGGGCAGCACCCCTGAGCTGCTTCTGTGCTGTCCCCATTTGAGGGGTGGCGACAGGCCTGAGTGCCCTGGCTCACTCCTGCTCTGCTCAGGCTGGGAGTACAAAGGGAAGGAATTTCCCCCTTGAAACGGCATCAGGGTCCCCCAGAGTGCCACAGCCCCCCCAGCAACCCACCTCCGCATTCTTGTAAAGGAATACTTTGTCCCCAGCCACCACCACAAAGAGCTTGTGCTTAAAGCCCCGCAGCTCCAGGAAGCCACTCTTATCAGCTAGCTCAGTGGCACTGTCAGTGGCTAAGGACATCGATGTCCTTGCTGCAGCTTTGCTCTTCCGCTCCTCTGCAATCTGCTGCAGGGTCCATATCCACTCATTGCGGTCTGCTGTGGGGCCAAAGGCAAGACAGGTCAGGATCAGCCTGAGCCCAGGAGCCAATGGGACTCATCCCTTGGGCTGGGAAGGGAGAGGAGCTGGGGAACAGGGACCCCTGTCACTCACCATCATTCTCAGCCCGGAACACGAAGTTGCGGTTGTTGGTGACAACCTCAAATTTCTGGTCCCCAACACTGGAGACGCGGGAGATGGAGGAGACGGGAATGAGCCGCTTGGAGTAGGTATCCTGGGTCAGGGAGTGGGAGACACGCTGCTCATGTCTGTGGCCTCAGGGAAATGGGGCGGTTAGTGCCCCAGGTTCCCAATGCTCCAGCTCCAGTGTCCAGGAGGCTCTGAGTCTCCCACATCTCATCCCCAGCATCCAGCCATGGCTGCTCCATGGGATACTGACCCTTGGTACAGCCACGTCTCCGAGTTGGGATGCCCAGAGGGAGGTGGCCCTGCTGGGGCAGCTCCTCTGCCACCTTCTCATCCCAAGCCCCCAGATCCATCTTCTCCACCCACCTTTTCAGTGTCAAAATAGCGGAGGTAATCAGTGTCAAGCTTCACCCAGCGCTTCTGGTAGATGTAGGACCTGAGAGGGGACCAGAGGGACCCATTGGAGAGAATGCCCTTGAACTCAGGATGATTCCGCTTGTGTATTCACGCCCTAGTTGCCAAAAGCCTGGGGCCACCTCGTCATTGATCCTGCCCTGTGTCCCCAGCCCTCGATGTCCCCAACCCTCCATCATGTGCCGTGTCCCCAGCCCTCCATTCTGCCCTGTGTCTACAACCCTTAATCAAGTGCTACATCCCCAGTCCTCCATCCTGCACAGGCCTGTCCCAGCCAGCTCTTGAAGTCCCGAGCCCTTGATCCTGTGCCCTCATGTTGCCACTGGGGATAGCAATGGGGACTTCATGCTTTCCTCCAGGCACCAGTTAAAACATGAAGCTGAGAACAAGGGCTGCCTCTAGAAGACAGGCAGGATCCAAGCCAGGAGACACATTCCAGGAGGGGTCAGTGGCACCAGAGCAGAGGAAGAATCTGTGCATCTCTATCAGGATGGGGATACAGATGAGAGGCAGGATCCTCTGGGGGCTGGAAGACAGCTCACCAGAGACCCCTTTGCCCTCTCCAGCTGAGAATGCAGACCAGCCACAGGAAAAGGCAGAAGACTCTTCTGCCCATACCTTTAGCAGTAGGGCTGCAAGAGCAGCCAAGCCCTTAACAACACAGCTCCAGCAAGCCCTGCCATGCAGCCCCCTACCAGCATTGAACATCCAGGTCCCCCCCTGCTGGTGGGGTTGGGGGCTGGTGTGGCAGCAGGGACACGGTTGCTCAAGGGCTTATTTACTCAGGAAAGGTTTGCTGGAGTAGTTTCCCAGGGACCTTCCAGCTGCTCTCACTTCCCTAGCAGCACAGCTGCTCTGTTGCAAACAGCTAAGCTTCCTCCTTCTCAGTGGAACTGCTGCCTTGGGGCTTAATTGGAGCCCAGATTAAGAAGCTCCCAAATATCCATCACATCTCCTGCTTGATTGTTGCCTCCCAGCTAGTGCAGGGGCTTTTTGAGTGGGCTCCCTGTGCACACTGTGCTGGTTGTGCTCACTGGGTTCACTAGACTCCCTGGGGGATCACTGGCTCCCCATGACTCACTGGCTCCTCACTCACCCTGGAGCACACAGACACAAGCCCAGCACTTCCTCTGTTTTACTGTTGTACCACTCTGACTATCCACCATGAGCCTAGGATTTGGGGCTGCTATCCCATAGGATAGGGGCTATCACCACCTCCTCCTGCAGCAAACTCAGCAATGCCAAATGCACAGCTCAGCCAGACACCCCACCTCATCCCTGACAGCTTCTCTTGTGGTCACCGCTATTCCAGGGCTCCCCCAGAGGAAAAGCAGCTCTTTTCCCAGTGATGCAAGGTCTGAGAGGAAGGTTGAGCTGCAGCCTCCCCTTCTCAGCAAAGTCAGTACAACAACTGGAGGCACCTGCTCTGAGAAAGGCTCTTTCACAAAAAACACATTTCTAGCCTAAATCACAGGTTAGAAGGGAGTGGAAGGAGCCCCTAGAAATGGATTTTCACCAAAGCAAAAGTACACACCCATGAGCAGGAATGACAGATGAGAAAAGGAGGGGACAAGTACCCTTCTATGTCACACAGGGACCCCCAGTACATCACTCACCCCTGTGGCGGGTTCTTGTCCAGCCACCCTGCTCTGATGGTAGGTGACAGCAGGCTGGTGGCACTGGTGCCCTCCATGCTGTCACTAAGTATGCTGGGGCTGCTGCCAGGAAAGGCGTCGGGTGCAGGCAGGTGCAGGCTGTGGTCCCTCCAGCTGCTGCCACCACTGGGGATGAGGAGCCGAGGGAGGGGGTTAAGAGCTGGCAGGTCTCGGGAGGGGCTGAGGCTCCCCGGCATGCTTCAGCCTCCCTGTGACCTTCCCTGAGGCGCAGGCAACGCAGGCCAACTGTATGCAAGCAGGGACACTGGGGATAGTCCCCCCGGTGGGGTCCCAGCATGTCCCCCAGTCCCAGGGACAGCCTAGGCCTGAGTCCTAGCTCTGGGAGGGGGGACAGGGGCACCCCCAAGACTGCAGCCCCAACCCAGTGATACGCAGAGCTGCTCTCTGCTCACACACACTCACACATGCTCACATGCACAGGTCCTGCATGTGTCCATGTGTGTGCACACTGTGGAGGTGTGCATACACAAGAAGCCCTGACCTGTGCACTCACCTGCTCTGCCATGCACAAGAGCTCTCTGCCTGTGCTCACACCCCCCACACAAACAAAAACACCCCCTGGTACACGTACACATATCCCTTGCCTATATACACACACAGCATGTCACCAGCATCATACACACATGCCCTGCACACAGCACGGCAGCCAAGCTCGTACTTGGCAGGGGGTGCATTGGGGTGGTCCTCGCCAAACTCATCTTCACTGAAGAGGCTGTTGAAACGCACGGACCGTGGTCGCCCCATCCTAGGCTCAACATCCTCCTGCAGAGACACACACTTGTGACACCTGGGGTCTCCTTGGTGCTGCCACTGCACCGTGAGGGTACAGGGTGGATGGAAGGAGAAGGGACACTATGCCATGTCACCAGCCCATCCCCAGCTCAACGGGTGCCCACAGTGCCAAGGTGCCCTGGAAGAGGCATGCTGAGACTTAAAGAGAGTAAAGTGTAGCCAAGGGAGGAGCTGAACACCAGGATGGTTATTTATAGCAGCTAAAAATGTCTGAGCTTCATGAGAAATCTCGCATTGCCTCCTTGGCCCTGGTGTTCCCAAGCCTAGGCAGATGGGGGCTTCAGGTGTTCAGGGGGCTCTGCAGCTTCTGGGACTCCTCAAATCCATCTGTTCCCACCCCAGAGAGCGAGGGAAGCAGATAGAAATTCATAATCCAGGGATTACATTCAAGATGCAGTGCTGGAGATGTCTACTAGCACACACTCTGGGCATGTGAGTGTGGTGGGGTGCTGCACAGCTGTGGGTGCTCCCCAAAGACCCCAGAGGACCCAGTGAGTGCTTCCTGGGGACACTTGGGTGAGACCTGGTGGGTGCTCCCCAGGGACCCTCGAGTCCCAGCACTACTGAAAAACCTGATAGATACTTCCCAAGGACCTTGAAGAACCGAGTTCCATCTCTGGGATTCCAGCCCCAATGGGAGACACAGTGGGTGCTTCCTGGAAGCCCTGGGGTTCCAGCCCCCATGGGAAACTCAGGGGGCACTCCCTAGGAACCTATGGGAGACCCAGTGGGTGCTCAGTGAGGCAGAACCCCTCTCTAGACACTGCCAACATGCTCCTCCAGCCCCAGCCAGTATCTCTGGAGCATCCCAAGGCTGGTACCTGTCCTTAGGGCCAGTCATCCTGCTAGCTCCTGCCCACCTCCAGCCCCATGTTGGGACCAACCTTGGCCATCTCCCCCGTTGGTCTGGCTAATTCCTCCTCCCACGCCGAGTCCTCGTAGTCTGAATCATCTGACAAAGGAGAGGGAAGATGCTGGGAATCAGCTGGGGTGGAGCAAGGGGTCCCAGTTTCCCCTGCTACCCTAGAGCCTGTGGGGAGGATGATGCATGGCTGGCTTCCCCTTGCTTACCCTTGGCAAATAACCATCCCATTCTTGTGACAACAAGGGTTTTATCAAGGAGTTTGGGGAAGAGCTGGTAAAGGGCAAAGTCCCACTAGTGGCACCTCCCAGCACTGTCACAACACTCCTGGCCTCACCAGAAGGGGACTTGGTGACACCAGCCCCAGCACTATGGCTCCATCCAGGCTCTCGTGTTTCTGCCTGGGAGCTCCTGCTGCTGGGGGTTCCCAGGGGCTTTTTCCACAGCTTGTTTTCCTGGGTGGATTCCCCTCCCTCCTCTCCCATTCCTTATCAGGTCCCGAGCTTGTGCACCGTGGAAATGAGATCCCAGATGATGATGGGAGCGAGATGGTTCCTCCTCACTCAACACTCACATCAGCAGGAATCCTGGTCAGGATTGTAACCTCCCAGGAAATAAGTGGTCCCAGACAGCCTGGCCCTGGCAGACACCCTCTCCCAAATCCCACTGAGAATCTGGATCAGATTCCTCCCAAAACCCCAACCCAGATGATGGTGTTTGGGCCCTGGCAGCAGGCAAGGATGCTGTCAGGCTGCAGGGGGTGGAGGAGTGCAGTTAGATGCTCACCTTGGCACCACAGAAACCTCCTGCAAACTCTGCTTCCCAAACCCATCAGGGTGGGAGCAGCTTTCCTCCCCACACCCCCCAACAGATAAGCTCTGTCCTGATAACCTGTCCACGGCTTCTCCCAGCTTCTGAAACACACCCCAGCTTCCAGTTAAACCAGTGCTGCTGCCTGCAGGGCTGCTGGCCTTGAGAGGCAGCCCTTCCTCCTCCTTCCAGAAGAGTTATTTCAGCTGAAGTATAGTCCAACCAGGGCCGCACCCTGAGACCAAACCTTCACCTCTCCATGGGGGTCCCCAGCTCAGCATTGCTCCCTGCAGTTGGCTGAGCCCCAGGGACACCCTGAGGATGGGGCTGGAGGACGTAAAGGCACAGTCCTGGGACCCCAGAACCAGGGATATCTGCATTTCAGCCTCCTGATAGGTTCACTTTTCCTCTGTGAGTGAGTGTGGGTGCTTCCAGCACCCACAGATACCTTTGCTCTGCCCTAGGAGAGGCTGCACCCAAAACCCCACTTCACATCTCACATCCCCTGAAACTCCCAATCCAGGTCTTACACCCCTTCCCTGAAGCCCTCAGCTGAGACCTCACACACCCTAAATCCCCCAGCCCAGGTCTTGCACCCCTGACTCCCCCAGCCCAGAAGGCAAGAAAGAGGATACAGAAGAAAGAGACCGCAGCAAGGGCAGAGGAACAAACTGACAAGAAGGAAGGCACAGCACCCATGGGATGGATGCTGATGGATTGGCAGCCAGATATCCCAAGGCAAGATTTGTGATGGGAAGACTGGAGAGGCCTCCCTTGTACTCACCAAACTCTGGCACAAAGGGAAGGGTAGCCTTGGAGGGCAGCGCCGGTGGTGTCAGTGCTGGCACCTTGGTGCGAGGCAGGGGAAACAGGGAGGACAGGGTGATGCCGGGTGCTCTTTCAGTGATGGGGACCTCCTCTTTGGCAGGGATGCTGTGGGAGAGAGGAGCAAGCACTGCCTTATGCCAGCCTCTGCCTTACTTCCCAACCCTGATACACCTGCAGGGGCATCACAGAGGACCCCCAAAAGGTACCAAACCCCAGCAGACCCAGACCCACAAACCAATTCCTAAGACCCCATGGTAATGCCTTTCCTGTGCTTGGGTTATATGACTACTTTTCTAGCCTGGAAATGCTTTCCTAGCATCCAGCCTCACTCCCCTGAGTGTGCTTCACAGCTCAGGATCCTTATCTGACTCTGGGATACCTCAAGCCACCCACAGCTTTGAAGACACATCCCAGAGCAGGTTGTTTTCTTTCCTCCAGCCTAAACAATGGCAGAGTTGCTTCCTTAGCTGGTTTGCAAGTGGCCACAGGGTTCCTTGAGCAGGATGGGGGTCCTAGGATGCTCAATGCCACCAGCTTCCTTATGGTGGAGTGGACACTGGAGATCCAGGGTGACTGCTACGGCAGCAAGAAATCCTGGAAATGGAGCTTCTCCTGGCTCAGTGAGCAATGCTCCCAGCCCCAAAACCTTGACCGGGGGGAAAGGGACCATGGGACCTCCTCTCCACAGAGCCCAAGCAGCTGGGCTCAGCCACTCCTACCTCCTGTTCCTTGCTTCCTGCCTTCCTGAAACTGAAAGGTGGCAGGCAATCAATAGAAACCTCTGGGATAATGGTGTTTTCAAGGGCAGGATATTAAGAAGTTTCTCCAGGGTATAAAAATACAAGGTACCTTTGAAGCATCTCTGGATCCAGGGAGAGGGCAGAGGCAGTGGGCAGAATTTCTACCCCAAGCCCCAGGTAGGTGAGCCCCAGGGGACCTGCATGCTGGCACCATCCCCATCCTTGCCCCAACTACCTCCCACTGCAGCCACAAAAAGGAACAGTTCTTCCCTCTGAGGGTGGTGAGAACCTGGCACAGGTTGCCCAGAGATGCTGTGACTGCTCCACGCCTGCAAAGGTTCAAGTCCAGGTGGGATGGGGCTTGGAGCAACCTGGTCTAGTGGGAGGTGTCCCTGCCCTTGGCAAGGGCTTTAAGGTACCAACCAATCCAAACTATTCTGTGATCCCATGATTTCATGGCCAAGGATGCCATCAGCATGCCATGGTTTCTGGGATGTGCCTCCCAGCACATGGCTTGTGCACAAGAGCTTTGCCTTAGCTTGGGGTGAGCTGGAGAAGAAACTTCTCCCTGGCTGGAGCAGGAAGCAGGCAAGGACAGGAGTGCTGGCTCTCCCTGGGTCAGCCTGACCTCATTTCTCAGCAGCTATTTCCATGGGAACCAGCCACAACCATCCATACATTGGGGAATGCTGGCAGGGAAGGAGGGGAGCATGGGCAGGGGAGTGTGGGCAGTGCAACAGCACTGCTCCCAACACCACCAGGCAGGAGCTGCTGGAGCACCCAGGTGTGCAGAGACCCAGAGACATGGAAATGACAGTGCACAAGCCACAGACCCTCCAGCAAGAGCCTGGCTGGGGTCTGCGTCTGTGCAGTCACCCAGGATGGTGTTTGTCCCCTGGGGTGTGGTTGGTGGGCTGCAATACAAGCCCCATGGCCAGCAGTGAGATGACAAGCCTCAGGCCAGGACAACCCCCATCTCCTGGATGGGGACTTCTCAGGAGGGTTTCTGGCTCAGCCCCAGTCCTGTCCAGCCCCTAGCCCCACCATCCCAGGGACTAGCAGGATGGGCATCCACTGAGCTCAGGCACAAATAACACCCTAGTTTCCCAAAACACCCTCCCCACTGGTCTGCCTGCTCCACCTGTCATCATCTGCTGCTGTAGCATCCCTGGGCTTCATGTCCCCCCATGGCTCCATGGAGTAGTGTGGGTGCCCTGCACTTCCTGGATCCCCATGCAGCCATGCCCAAAGGATGCCAGTCCTGCTCCAAGCAGGGTCTGGCTGATGCCACCTCTGCCATTAGAGAAGTGGCAAACCAGTGCCTTATGTGCTGTCCCTTATCAGAGCAGCACCTTAAATGCTATCCTTTATCTAAGCCTCTCTTCTAAGGGGGCAGAGAGAGCTGTTCTTCCACAGCCACCACCCCAAAGCCAAACCTCTGCCCAGGCCACCACCCTGCTAACCCAGCCCTCTGAAAAGGAGTCTTCTGTCATCACTTCCTTTGACATCACTTTCTACAATCCCCTCCCCCCACCAGCTGCTCAGGGGGCTGCTCTAATCCCTAGACCATCTCCTGGGCATGGAGAGGGGGTGCCCCCCCTCACTGACAGCCTCATCCCACAATTAGGATGCAGACATGCTCATGGGATCCTCTGTGGGGTGTCTAGGTCTGAGCCATCAGTGGCCAAAACTGAGGGGCTCACAGCCCTGCTGCTAGCATTGGGAGGGCAGCATCATGTCCAGAGCTGGTGAGAGAGCTCCCAGTGTTGAACACAGTTGCTACCATCAACCCGTGGGAGGTAGTATCTCAGACATCCCACACCCAGCAGGGCTGGGATGATCCTATCACCTCCTGGCACAGAAATGCTTGGGGTAGCCCAGGGTTTGGGGGGATGGTGAGAACTCGGAGGTGAACACAGCCTGGAGGAAACCACAATGTGGCTCTGCAAGCAGCTAGGAGGAAGCACCAGGGACCACAGCAGCACAGCCGGAAGTGAGGAGAAATGGTTGCGTGGCGTCACCCCAGAAATGCCCAGGTCACTTGCTCTGCTCCCAGGCTGTTTGCATATGGAGGGGTGCTCCAGCTCTTCCTCAGTCCTCATTCTCAGAGGTCCCTCCCCTGTGGGCACTTCCACCTTCACAAGGTGGATCTCATTCCCACCCAGAGACAGGGCCAGACCAATGCAGCTGCCTCACCGCTGCTGTCAAAGAACCCCGGTCCCAGGCTGGATGCAGTGAGCATCACCCTGATGTGGGCAAGTACCATCCAGACCTGGGCAAACATTACCCTGATGTGGGCATCAGCTCAGCATGGGCAAGGATCATCCAGACATGAGCAGCCATCAGCCCCAACATGGGGGCAAGCATTCCCCATTGTTGTTGGTCCTTGGGAAGCCCAGCATTATTCCCCCCAACCCCAGGCCTTTCATGTTCAGTGGCTGCAGGCGCCCAGGTCAGGTCCCCCCATGGGGGCAGGAGATGGGTTTGGGGCCAACAGCAGCACCCTAGGGCTGTGGAGCTCCCTTGGACCCAGCACAGGGCACTTTGGCCAGTCACCCATCACTCCAGGGAGCCCCAGTGTAGATAGCTTCCCAAACTCCCAGCAGATGCCGCCCCACACGAAGAGCCAGGACCCAACACCCAACATAGGGTGACTCATACCCTCACCCTCCTGAATGCACCCCTTGTCCATGCCAGCTGTCCTGCACCACAGCACCTTCTCCACCCACAGGCATGGCCAGGCACCAGCACTGGCCAAAGAGTCATAGAACTATGGAACGGTTTGGTTGGGAAAAGACTTTAAAGCTTATCTCATGCCATGGGCAGAGACACCTACAACCCCAGGTTACTCCAAGCCCCATCCAACCCAGCTTTGAACACTTCCAGGGATGGGGCAGCCACAGCTTCTCGGGACAGCCTGTGCCAGGGCCTCACCACCCTCAGAGGGAAGAATTTCTTGGGAAATGATAGCTCTTTATTTTTAAAATGTTCTCAAAACAAGAACCCACTTATAACCAATATATTCCTGGTCATACAATTAAAGTGACTTTTAAAATCAGAGTTTTGGGGTTCAGCTGGTTAGTTCTGAACTCCCCAATATATCCACATAATACACATATAACATACATATGGATGCACAAATATACTCCTGTATATATTCACTAAAGCATCAAGATCTATGTGAGAAATATATATACACACACCTTTACAGACACATACACCCATACATATTCCCTTTTGTCGCTACCAAGCACCAAGACATATATGTAATCTATATGTTATGAGTGCATGATGGCACACCAGGTGCCAGGGCCCTGTGGCCACCCACCTGTCCCACACTAGCACAGCCCCCGGGGGTCTGTCACGGTGACCCCAGAGTCCCCCAAGCCACTGGAGTACCCTTGTGTCCAGGGGGTGCTGTTCAACCACTGCTGCCTGGCGAGGCCACAGGCCCAACCGGTCCTGAGTCTCATGGTCCTGCATGCAGCTCCCAAGGGACCCTTATGCACCCCCAGATCCCCCGGGGCAGCTCCAGTGGGGAATCCCAGCCCCCGAGTGCACGGCCTTCGAGGTGCCGTGCCAGGAGGGGTAGCGTCTGTTCCGCGGCAGAATGCCCGTCCCCGGGGCAGGAGGAAGTGGGGGACCAACAATGCCTGTGAGCACACAGGCCAGGGCAGGAAACACCCGCTGGAGCCGGCAGAGCGAGAGGCGCATCCGGTAGCGCCGGCAGCGTTCGATCCCATCCCAAAAATCCCTCCGCCCCGGTCCCCGCCGGCTGCTCCTGTGTGGCACGCCTGGCACTGTGCCAGCCGTGCCCCCCTACCTGGGCAGGTGACAGGAACCACGGTGGGACCGATCGGCACCACGGGGAGCGCTGGGGGAGGCCGGCAGGGAGCGGAGCTTCTCACCCCGGCACTTCCTGCACTGGCTGAAACAGCAAAACTTCCTGAGCTGGCCGAAGCAGCAGCATGTCCTGCATACCAAATCCTCACCATGGCCACTAAGAACCCACGGCACGGCCAGTACCAGAACGTTGGCATGGCTGCCACCAAACACCCAGCACGGACAGCACTAAATCAGCATGGCAAGTACCAAACTGATGGCACGTCGAGCACCAAACCAGCACAGGTTGCACCAAAGTGGCAGCCATCAGCCTCATCGTGCCCGGGCAGCTTTCTGGCCAGGGCAGGATGGAGAGTGGCTTCAGGAGGATTTGGGTGACTATCCTGGTGCAGAAATGCAGTGGTGGGAACACTTCCTGGGTGCCAGGATGGACACTGTTGATCCGGAGTCCAAGGAGCTCCAAGGACAGGTGCTGCCCACCCCATGGCATGCCAGCCCCCTACATCAGCTGCCTGAGCCCCCTCCCCAGCTCAGCATCCCAGCCCACTCCCTGCAGGTAGGGGTCAGAGCACGGGCAGAGGGATCACTTCCACCCACCCTACCACAAAAAGCCCATTGGGACACAGGGATGGGAAGCTGGAGGGGGATCCCAGCCACCAGCCCTCCCATTCTCATCCTGACTACACACATCCAGCACCATCAGTCCAGCTGGATGGTCCCATCCAGCACTATCAGTCAGGACAAACCCAGCCTCACTCGCAGGACCCCCCTCAGGGGACCAGCTAGACACCCTAGCTCCAGGAACATATCCCTTAGAGTCTGTGGGTCCTGGGGAGGTTGTGGGGAAGGACTCCCAGGGTGGAGGGACACACAAGCTTGGTGACATTCCCTCACCTGACCCCGGGAGGGTGCTGGCACCCAGGAGCTTGTTTGCCCCCTCCAAACTGCACTCCCAGTCCTCAATCCACATCTGCTTGTGCTCTGCAGGATTTAGGAGTGCACTGGGTGACTGGGACATCAAAGGGGGGGGGGGGGGGGGCGCTGCGAGTGCTGCTGTCCCAAAATTCCAGCCTGCTCCCACATCATCTGGCCACAGCAGCTGGCAGCAGCTTTGTCCCATGTTCCCTGCATGCGGCGGTTCACTATCTTGCACCCACTGGTGTCAAGAGTTCCTCAGGCTTCAGCACTGCCTAAACTGCAGGTAGGGGGAAGGCAGGGCTCTGCATTGTTGCGGGGATTGCACCCCAGCCCATGCCAGGCTGGAGTGACCTGGGTGACTGGGATGATCAGGGTGGATACATCCAGCTAGAGCCAAAATAAATATTTCAGCATCCCCTGCCCTGATGGTGGTACCCCAGAGAAATGTGCTGTGGCCTGGGGCAGGGGTACTCCCATGGGACATGCTGGGGCTGGGGGTACCCCCAGGAGATGTGCTAAGGTCTAGGGAGGGCATAGGTACCCCAGGCAACACATGTCGTGACCCCTAGGGTCCCACCCACATCACAGTAGCCCCACACACAGACCCAGCCGCCTTGGGGCATCACCAAGCCCATGCCCCTGCCCCTGCCCCTTACCTCCTCTGGGACACAGCCCTGGGGGGGAGCACGGGGGCATGGTCAGGCAATGGAGGGCCCTTCAGGCTCTGGCACTTGGTTTCCAGTTGGTGTCGCTTGGCTGGCAGTGGTGGCAATGGAGGTCTCGCCCTGCTGTTGGCAGGGGGCTTCTCCCCAAGGGCTGGCGGAGAGGGGTCCTCCAGGACTGGGAGATGGCTGCAGGATGCAGGGTGGGGCACGGGGCTGTCCCCCAATAGTGATGGTGAGAATTTGAGGGGGGGGCGGCAGCCCACCCTGGGTGGGATGGGTGGGGGCAGCTGGGTGAAGCTTGCACCCTTCTCTGGTTCCAGCAGTGGGGTCCCACCGGGCACTGGCAGGCACCGGGGCTCCAGCTGCTTTGGCCCTGTTGCAGTGCTCAGGCGGAAGATGTGGCGTTTCATGGGGACAGGTTTACTGGCAGGGGGCTGGTGAGTCCCGGCAGGTAGCGGGGCCTCAGCGAAGGCTTTCTGCAACCCCAGAAGGATGCGGCGGCGGTGGCCGGGCAGCAGCACCCCAAGGTGGGTGAGCCCCTCGTCTGTCAGAGCCCGGCAGTCCCACACTGACCACAGCTCACTTTGCTGGAAGCTCTCCACATACTGGTCGAGGTGGAGGGCAGACAGCCAGGCAGCCACTGGCAGAGATCCCTCCTCCTCCATGGCAGGGGGCTGGCCACAGAAACCTGCACTACTCAGTGCATCTTCTGTTGCCAGTGAGGCTCAGGATGACATCAGGACCTGGAAATGGAGACAACAGGATCAGGATCAGTCCCAAAACACACACCAGGTGAAGCCTGGAGTCCCAGAACCAACATTCCCAGTGAAGCAACCTGGTTTTCCTATGGCCTCCAACCATGCTGTGTCCCCTGGATCACCGAGTCCTGAACTGGGCAGCTGCAGGGGTGTGGAAATGCTGGAGGGTCCCAGTTTAGGCATAGAAACACAGAGGCCATCCCTTTAGAAGTGAAGGCACCATGGGGCCCCAGCTTGGTCCCAGGGGGTGACATTTGGGCTGTGAGACAGAGCAGTAGGGGATTATCCACATTGTGGATAATGAGGGAATATGCCTGAATATGCCTGATTCAAGGGCAGGGCAGCTGTTGGCTGCATCTCAGGGCTGTCACCCTCCAGGACACAGCTCCCCTGGTTTACAGCAGCAAGCCAGGATGGAGTTACATGGACAGCTGGATCCAGAAGGCTGTCCCCTCTCCTGGGCTGTCCCTATCACAGCCAGTGGCAGGGTGCTGTCACGGGAGCCTCCAACCCAAACCACATCAAACCCCTCCTCACAAGACCATATGCCCACCATGGCATTACTCCCAGCTCCAGAGCCCTATCTGTCCCTGGCATTGCTCTAGCATGGCACCACACCCTGGAGTGCTGGCAGGGCACCTGTGCAGCACCCTTGGTGCACACACCTAGCGAAGTGCCCTTGTGGCATCCAGAGCTTGGGACATGGGGCTCACGTGGTGTCTCAGCTCCTGCAGCAGAACATCCATCCCACACCATAGCTTTTGGCAGGGCAAATCCCTGTTATCCCAACAAGCAGCAGATGGGATACCCTGCCCTTCCCACGCACCAGCATCATGGTCTCGGCAGGCTCCAGGCAGGAGGCAGATCCCATCGTGCCGGCACACACAGCACTGCTAGTGACCCCGGCACCATCTTATTTTGTGTTTGCTGGAGGTTTTTCTAGACCTGCTAAGAAGGAGCCAGAGGATTTCCTGGAGCTGTAAATAGGCCAGTCTGACCTGCCGTCAGAGTCACATTTTCTGTGACTCAGGCAGGTCCCTCAGCAGCACTTGCGGTTTTGCTGCAAAGTACACAGCTGAGCAAGGCTCGTCCTCGACCCGGCACTAACTGGACACTGCCGAGCCTGAGGCACCATGAGGTCCCCACAGCCAATGACCCTTACACCTTGAGACACCAACATCTCAGTGGTGCTGCTGGGATGTGGCCACAGTGCCACTTCCCTGGCACTTCCTGGTACTGTTTGGCTTTGCTTCAGGCTCCAAGGACCAAGTGTCCAAGGAAGAAGCAACAGGGACCCAGGACTGGCTGACCCCTGTGGCTCCTTGCTGGCAGCACCAGAAAAATCAGCAGCATGCAGGACTTTCCCACTGGTCCCAGCAATCCCAACCAACACCACAAAAATCCCTGAATCAGAATAAAATTCTCTCTCCCACCTCCACACCTAGAAAGCCCTCATCTATTACTGAAAATGGATAAGTAATGGTGCTGGGTGACACTGCTGTCACCACATCCCAGTGACATCAGCACAGGCAGGCTCAACCCCCACTGGGCACTACCTCTGGAGGAGCAGAGGGAAACACAGTGACACCAGTATGGGGCTCCCACAAATGTCCCCCATCCTGACTAGAGCAAAAGAGTCACCACCACTGTCACCAGTGCCAACATCCCTGGTGCTGTGCCAGGACATTGATGCAGTGGTGGGATAGACCCATCAGGAAGGGACAGCTGCACCAGCACTCACCATTGGCACTGCCCCAGCACTATCTGGGGTGGCTGAGGGCCCTCCTTGCTGCTCACCAGGGACGGGATGGGGACAAAACTCCAACAAGGGAAGTGCAGGGTCCCCGGTGTGCCAGGCTGGCAGCTGGGGCCCATTGCTGTTGGGCCCTTTGCCCTCACCAAGTAAATCATTCATCAGGCCTTTTCTAGGTTCCCTCCTTCTATCATTAATCATTAAACCTCTGTGCTAAACAAGATGAGGATATTCCAGAAGCAAAACCAAGACAGGGAGATGCCATAAGGCAGCGGGCTGCTGGGGATCGGGGGGGTAACCCCAGCTGTGGCCCCTGCCAAGCACAAATCCTCCCAGTGCTGACCCACTGCATTCCTCCCCAGGATTAGACAACACCACAGGGGCTGTTTTGTAAGAGACTTAAAGGCTGGACAAATAGTGTGAGGAGGGAATGGCAAGGGCTGCCAGCACCCTGGCACTGTGGCTGGTGCTCTGGGGGGATAAGTCAGGATGCCAAAATACATGAGGACCAGACCCCTCAGCCCCATCCCAAACCCACACAGCCCTCACTCTCCCAGTGCTGGGGATGAAGGATCTGGGGGTGCCTGGTGCTGGTCCCCTTTATCTGGACCAAGAGGCTTAGCAAGCCCCTCTATCCCCAAACTTGGGTGTTAGCTGCCTTTCTGGGGGCTCCTGCAGCTACCCCAGCCCACCTCAGATGCCCTCAACTCAACAGAGCATTTGGGATGCACCTCTTCCCCCAGCAGAGCTGAACATCCTAACCCAGGGAGGAGCCCCCCATGATGCAGGAGTGTGCCCACCCTTCTCCCACTGCATCCCACCACTCTCACGGCCATGGGATTCCCAACCCTCAGGTAGGGCACTAATGAGGGCTGGGCTTGTTTAATTAAGGAGCTGTGTATGCCATGGAAACTGTGGGTTCTGACTGGAAGTGACAGGCGAGCATGCTCCTTTCACTGGCTCCAGCTTCCCCTGCGTAACCAATGTTACCCCTAACGACATGCCAGGGATCAAGTAGTGTGACCAGGGTCATCAGTATGTCACTGACAGAGCTGCACTCAGCACTCAAGAACCAGGTAATAAAGTGGTGGCCATCCCACAGCTCTTCTCTGCGTGTCCCTTCGATGGCACCCAGAATAGTGGCCATGAGCCAGGAAAATCCAGCACAAGAGCACTGTTGGGTGTCTGGCACCCACTTGATTGATCTAGTTCCCATTGCAATTCCTCCTCCAATGCAGGCAAACCCTGCCTGCACCCCACGTTCCCCTTCCCCAGGTCTGTGGACTCATTAATCAAGGAAAGCTAATTACCAGCACACGGTCCCTCGGCTCAGCAGAAGGAGGTGGCCAGCCTGCCTGTGGTTCAGCTGGCGCAGTGGAGGTTTGCCAAGGGGTCTCCGCCTACCCCAGTACTTCCTCAAACGCCACCTCAGCAATGGGAACTTTCCGGAAAGCCGAGCAGAGTTCTGAGCTAGGATGTGGTGCAATAGCCACCCCAGGCCCCACCAGAACTGTGAGGCCTCACTGCGGTGATGCACTGACCACAGCCGCCATGAGGGACAAGAAGGCCGGATCTTGAGGCAGTGTGAGCCCTGGGTGACAGAAGGACAGGGCAGGGCTTTCAGCAGGAGAGGAAGGAAGAGCCAGGCAGGGAGATCTCTGGGAAGCGAGAGCTCAGCAGTACTGCGGCAGGAACCAGGTACCAAGGACAGGGCGTAGTGGGGCAGCAGGACAAGCCGAGCTCTGGCCACTGGACAGAAGGGGACACACAGGCAGGTGGCTGCCATGTCCTGTTGCTGTTGAGCAGGACGGGAACAGAGGGACTCCAAGTTAGAAAGCAAGGAATGAAACTGATTTATTTCAAATGCACCACTCTATATATAGGGAACATTGTGCGGACTAATTTCATTGGTCTTAGAGTAAAAACATCTCACACCATTGGTGTGCAGTGAATGATGCACAGTGGCAGAACATATCTATAAACAATGTGAACAACAAGATAGATTAGAGAATTATTTACATTCTTTCCCAACTGTCTCCCAGGCTCTCGCCTGGTTGGAAAAACCCTCTCTTTTTCTCTCTGACTGAACTGAGAATATCCATATGTCCCACCACCCCAGGACCCCTGTGGATTCCCAGAGAGGGCAGTAAGCTGTTACCTACCAGGGTTCCTGTGGGCAGAGGGGACAAAGCCGAGTGGCAGAAGGACCTGTGGGAACAGGGCTGGCCACCAGTGGGAAGAGGGTTCTTCAGCCACTAAGCTCCAGCAGCACTGGGCAACCAGTCTCACACCACAGCAATTTTTACCCTTTCCTGCCTAAATTAAGGAGAGATCCTCAGACAAGGGGCCACGGCCAGCCAGAATGAGGACAATGTCACCAGTGTCCCTGCTGGATCCAGGGGGTGAATGTGATGTCTCCAACAGACCTCCTAGGGCTACCACAGATTCTCCATCCAGCTGGGAATTGAAAACACCACATCCTCACCCCGAAACTGCCCAAGCAGAATCCTCAGCAAGCAGTGATTACCCCAAAGCAAACAAAGGGTCCTGGGACAGCACCCAGAACTCCACAGACCCCTTCCCACCCAAACCTTCCACGCTCCACCTCAGAGGGTGCCCATCTGCTCAGCAGCACCCAAGGTCTTTCCTGGGAGGGTGAGGCTTTTTCATTTTCAACATCTTCTCAGCCAAAGAAATTGCAATTGATATTCAAACCCCTCAGGTGCTGTTCATGGATCAAGTTCAAGCTTGCGGAATCACAATCCAGAGCCTCCTCCCTCTGCCATGAGTTGCCATTTCCAGGTGGTTCATGTGAAGAAGCTAGAGGGTGCCCAGCCCCCTGCTCAGGGGCCTGAGGGCTCACACACACACCAGGGTGTGTCCCTACATGAGAACTGCCCCAAGCCGGCTCTGTGTGCAGATGGAGGGTGTGCATAGAGGTGGAAGGTGGAAGGTGCACTATCCTCATAGTGATGAGGTGGATGAGAAGTTAGGGACAAGGGGCAGGAAAACTGAGAGTTCCTCATTTCCCCAAGGTCCCACCTGCATTCCCCTTCTCCCATGGGGAAGGTGAAACAGATCTCAGGCTGTGGTACCAACAGACAGATGAGTTTGCATGAGCAACAGCATTCCCTTCCAGAATGTTGCTGCCTGCCTTGCAAATCTAGCCAGAAAAGGGGCAAATATAGCCAGAAATGAGCAAATCCAGTCAAAAAAAGTGGTAAATCCAACCAGAAATGGGGAAATCCAGGCAGAAAAGGGGTAAATACATCTGGCAATGCTGTCGCTACCCACTGAGTTCCACTGGAATGCTCTCAGCTCCTGACACACTTTATGGAAGCTGCCAGCAAACTAGGTCAGGAAGCCAAACCCCACATGCACAACCACTCCAGAGGAGGCCCAATGTCCCAGGGTCTGGTGATGCTAGGGGGTGAAGGTGGGGGGAGCGCTGTGCCAACAGCCTGGCTGCAGAGGATGAGTCCCTGATGGGTCCCCTGGGAAGCATGGCACCTCCTTCCTCCATGAGAAATCAGCCCCATCACCCAAAATCCTGCACTAAAACCATGCAGGTCCCTGTTTCACTTTCCCGTAAGTGGGAAGTGAAAGTGTCATGGGGAAGGGGTGACCCCTCCAGCTGTGGATGGGGTGTACCCTTTTCCAGCCCTGATGCCCTCCCACCTCATCTTCATGCTCACTGAGGTGCAACTCTAGCCCATGCACAGGCCCGGTCCCCAACAACAGGGTCACACCATAACAGGGCCACCCACTGGCCACCACAGCACTGCAGATAAGCCAAGCCAGGGGATGCTGCAGCAGGGACAGAAGTACAGGGACCACCAACCATGTGCACCCACTCCCACTTTTTTGCAAAAGACTTTCTACACAGCCGGGCTCTCCCTCACCTGTAGATTTGAGGGACTCATCTGCAAAGCATCCCCAAGCATCAAACCCCCCACAGCCACAGAGTCCTGCCACAGGAGCTACATCATTCCCTGCATGGGTGAGCATAACTCCCTGCCTCCCATGAGACACCCCCAAAATCTCAAGGGCTCACCTTGCTCTGAGGCTAAGTTCTGGCAGCAAATACATCTTCAATATTGCTCTAAATATCCCTATCCCTGATGTCCTGGCTGTGGGCCCATAATGCATCCCCAATAGCTGCTGGAGTACCCCCAGAAAACCACCATAAGTTCTTGGAGGAGCTTTCCTTGCTACTTTTCTCCCAGCACCCTAGAATAGCCACTGACCCCTAGCACTCAGCTCTGTGCCTCCAAAAATTGGCTTTTGGGGCTGAACCCACAAATTAAAATTGCTGTCCCTGCAATGGTGCTAGACCTAGGAACCCCCCATGCAGGTGCAGCGCATGGGCACCCCAAACACCAACCTGACAGCCCCAGCAGTGTGAAGGTGTCCATGGACCCAGCTTGCCATTACTGGAGGACAAAGCAACCACCATCTCAATTCCAGCTGCACAGCACTGGTAAAGCTTCAGGCCTCGCCAGACAGACTGGGAAGCAGTGAGGAAGAGGAAAGCAAGGGCAGCCCACTACCAGCATCACCTGGTATCTGGGTGCTATTGGTGGTGGTTAGTGTGACACAGGCACTGCTGGCAGGGGGCCTGGCACAGCCGCAGCTGACGCTGTTTTTTGGCCGTGAACAGGGACATGCCAGATCCCCAGCAGAAAACAAATCTGCCAGCTGGGCCCTCAGGGTCCCTTTTCCCAGCTTCACCCCTGGCATCGGCAGCACAGCCACGCAGCATCCCCCAACATGTCACTCACCCCAACCAGGCAATAGGACCCCTGCAGTGGCACAGGAATGAGGGCTATCAGCAATGCCAGGGCTCCCTGGAGACTGGGACTGAGCTGGGTTATACCGGGGTTGAGCTGGGGTCTGCTTAGGGGACCTGCGATATACTGGAAGTGAACTGGAAAGGCTGGGGTTAAGCTGGGAAGTGTTGGGGTGAATTGGAATATACTGTGGAGGAGCTGGGATGTGCTGGGGGGAGCTGGGGAATACTGGGATTAAACTGGGATGAACTGGGATGTGCTGAGGTGAACTGGGATATACTGAGATTCAGTGGGGGTGCCCTGGGAATGAGTTAGGGTCTGCTTGGGGCAGCTGGGGGGCACCTGAGGAGTACCAGGGTTCAACTGGAGTGTACTGGGGTTCAGCTGGGATTGAACTAGGGTATGATGGGGGTAAGCTGGAGTCTGCCGGGAGTGAACTGGGGTCTCCTGGGAGGAAGCTGGAGCGTACCGGAATTGAACCAGGGTTGAGCTGAGATATACTGAGATTGTGGTGGGGTGTTCTGGGGGCGAACTGGAGCATATTGCGGTCGAGCTAAGGTGTGCTGAGAGAGAGCTGGGGCATACTAGAATTTGGCTCGGGAGTATCAGTGCTGAGCTGGGGTATACTGGGGTTAATCTGCAGCATGAGTACCCCAATCGGGGGGGAAGCACACCACTGTTGCAGCTGAGCCGGGGAATAAGCCATACTCCCCCCACCGCCCCAGCAGCTCCCAGTATTCCCTCCCCCCCCCCCCCCCCCCCCCGGACTGTGTGCCCAGGGACCCACAGAAACACGTGGAAAGAAACACGACCTCCCCCAGGAGAGAAACCGCGCTGAGGAGGTAGAGTGCCCTCCCTCCCCCGCCCGAGCTGGGGTTGCCCCTCCAGCCCCACTGGAGCACCCAGTACCTCTGTCTGGTGGCAGCGGCGGCTCCCAGAGGATGCCGGGGCGCTTCCCGGGGCGGGGGCACTCAGGGCCCCCCTTGCCAGGCCCAGGCTTGTTCTCGCACGGAGCTTTGGCTGCCTCATGGAAACAGGATTCGAGGGGAAGACTGCCAGGACTTTCCCCAAAAAAATAATAAATTGGTTGTGTGTGGGGTTCTTGCCTCCCCACAGAATTCCCAAGGTCTTAGTCGGGGGTAAGAAGGAGAGTGGGAGGGCTTGGGGACGCAGAGGGGATGTGGGGTGTCCATGGCCAGCCCTCACGGCTGCCCAGCCTGGGACAATGGCCCTTTCATCCCGGCACTCAGGGACCGGGACACGCTGGCTGCCTGCTCCGGGGTGGGAAGGCCCCCCTGCTCGGCCCCTCGCCCACGCGAGGCCACGGGCAGGAGGGGCCACGGCTCAGCCCCACAGTTAGGGTATGGTGCTCAGTGGGGCTCAGCCAGGGGACCAGTGTGAAATATCCTAAAAAGCTCATTTACTGCCTGCATGCCCCCTACTCCTGGAATTCCCACTCCCCCAGTCCACCACATCCCCCTGCTCCCTACCCCACTCCCCAGAGCCATCACATCCCCCATGTTATCCCATCCTGCTCCCCAGAACCATCACATGCCCCTGCTTTCCTATCCTGGACGCTTGGATCCATCTGGGGGGGATACCCTCCCAGAGCCTTTGGCAGAGGGTGCCATGCCTTTACCCCATTTGGGAGGTGTCATACAACAAAGTGTTGTCTGATACCCCAGGGGCCAGCGGCAATGCCCGAGCCTGATCCCTGAAGGGCTGAAGCCTTGTAATCCTTCCCAGCAGCATTTCAGGGATTACCCATGTCAGTACCTGAGGATGTCCCCAGCACAGCCCTTAGATCACTACCCCCCTCCATATATCATACCTGCACCCCAGCTCTTCTCAACCCCCCTAGCACCAGACATGTGCCAGAGCATATTCCACTTCCCTTGGGAGCCATCTTCTCTCTCTGGTACTGCAACTCTGGGTCTCCAGCTGTACTTCCCAGAGCTGACAGACCTAAACCCTCCCCAGAAGGGGCTTTACCCCATCACCTGCCCTGCTACATGTCTCCCTGGCTCCAGAGCCGCTGCAGTGTGTCCTGTATCCAGTTCAGCTACATTTTCAACCTGCCAGGCAGGTGGTGGCCGGGTTCCTTTTTAATTGGGTTCTATTTTTAGTTGGGATCAGTGCAGGAGTGTGGGAGGGGGTGGAGAGTGTGGTGGGTGGAAATTAACAGGAGAAACAGGAAGGAAGTCCCTAGCGCCCACCCCAGCCCCAGAGGTGACAGAGATACAGGCACAGAGGATGGCACATGCTGGACAACGCCACCCACCAAGACCCTGCTAGGGTGCAGAGAAGGGCTGGGACCTGCTGAGGTGTTGGGGTGCCACAGCACTAGGAGGACAGATGTGGGGTACACAAGCAGCTTTGCCCCTGGGTGCACCCCAGGAGGAGACAAGAGTCCCAGGGCTCCACAAAGGGCCCACAATCCCTGGGACTGTCAGCTCTGTTCCCCAGTATTTTCCTCCCTGAGAAGCCAAGATGTATCCCCCCAAGAGTGCCCCCAAAGTTCAGTCCCCCATGTCTCCTCTCCCAGAGGAGGTTTTGGGGGAAATGTACTGGTGGTAATGGCTTGGCTGGGGCTGTGGGAAAACCAGCTACAGGGGTGTGTAGCCTCATGCCCAATTAGTGCCCAGTGCAAATTAATTTTAGGGGTTTCTCTGTCACCCTCTGGTGGCACCACCACCACCCAGAACCCCCCTGGAGGTGACGCTCCCACAACCCCTGAGGGTCCCACCAGCACCCACCATGAGCAGGGACACCCTACCTGAGTAGACTATGTGGACAGGGATGGCTCCCAAAGGACCAAGGTGGGACAGAGGCTGAGTACCTCCCATGCCAGATTTAATTATTTTATTCCGAAATAATCAGCTCTGGTACAAGGTACAAAATCTCTCATGTCCCTGTGCACCCCCAGAAAAGGAGGGGGCAGGAGCATGGCCTAAGACCAGCTCCCAAACCCCCAGTCAAGGCCTCAAATTCCAGTGGAGGAAGGGTTCAGGCACCCGGCTTGGAAAGGGTCCCCAACCCAGAAAGGTGGGGGAGTGGACAGGAGCCTTCAGAGACCCGCAGAACACCTGGAGGTGCCAGAAGCCCCCCCCCTCCCCCAAGTCCTTTCAATGTGCCTGAAGATGCTGGGAGCCCCCAGAGACACTGGGCACACCTGGAGGTGTGAGCTTACCCCAAAGCCTCCCCCAAACAAACCTGAAGATGCTGAGAGCCCATAAGAACCGCCCCCCCCCGCATGAATGGAGATCCCAGGAGCCCCCAAAACATCCACCACAGCGCATCTGGAGGTGCCATGAGCCCCTCAACACATCCCACGTGCCTGAAGGTAAGACCCCAACATCCCCTCCAACATGCTGGAGGTGCCAGGAGCCTAGAAGCTTCCCCTCTACATGCTTGGAGATGCCAAAAATCCCCAAAGGCCCTCCTTCCCAGCATGCCAGGAGGTGCCAGGAGCCCCCCAAAAACCCCTCTGCATGCCCAGAGGTGCAGGCAGGTGCCCAAGCACCCCCTAGGGGTCTGCTGGGGGTGGGGATCCCATGGGATGAAGGCAGTTCTGTTGGACCATAACAGAGATGGGGAGCAAGGATGGGGGGCAGAGGGGGAGCTCAGTGGAAGGGTCTCCAGGGCTGAGGAGCAGGCACAGGGCCTGCCTTTTCCTCTGCCCCCCCAAAAGCTGAAGGTCACTTTGGGTTTGCCACCTACAGGGAAAACACTGGTGTCCCACAAGGGCTAAGTGACCAGACAACCCCCCAGCTTCGCACCCTGGGGGACCCACTATGTCCCTGCTGTCCCCAGACAGGGGTACAACAATGGGAGGGTCCCCCTGAACCCAAAATGGGGGTGCATGTGTACAGGTGTGTGAGATAGAGACACAAACCATGTTGGAAGTAGGGGGATAGGGAGAGGAGCCCGCAGGTGGGGTGTCACGTCAGGCTGTCCTAGCCAGGGGAACAAGGAAAGGAGCTCCCAGGGGAATCAGGTCAGGCTGTCCTCGTCACTGCCCTCGCCACGGTCCTCCTTGCTCTCAGCCAGGGAGCTCTCATCAATGTTTTCCAGGGAATCCGCATGCTGGAGGGAGAGCTCAGAGAGTGCCAGGGCTGGGAGTCGGCTCTGCTCCGGGAACAGCCAGGGCTTGAAGTGAGGGTCATGCTTTTGCTTCCACTCAGGGTACTTGAGGCATGCCTTGTACATCTTCTTCATCGCCTGGGAGGAAGAGTGAGATGGGCACAGAGACCCCTTACCCCCACACCAGCCCCACCCCCATGCCACAAACTCACCTTGGGGGCCAGGAACTGGGAGGATTTGTTCACCACCCACTTTGGTAAAGAACCTAGAGAGAAGCGAGGGGTGGCTGGGAGTGGGACCCACAGCATCCCCCAGGTGCCTAAAAACCAGGACCCCCACACATGTGACCCCCACAGCACTCTCAATGGATACATGTGGCTAGAGAGAGGGAACAGGGTTCAATACATACTGCTCTCTGCTCTTGCAGAGGTCAAAAACAGTGATTTCAGCATTTTGGGTCCCTCTTCAACCCCCAAAAATGAAAGATTTCAAAAGAACAGGTCAGGTTTCCTCCTGACATTGCTACATGCTCCATGTCTGGCTCTGGCTGCATCCCAAGATGCTCCTGCTGATGAGCCCTTCCAAGCCCACCTTGAGCATATCCACAGGTCCTCCTGAACCCACCCCGAGTCCCCCTGACCTCAACCTGAGACTTCTTGAAGCCCTATTGACCCTGCCCTGAAGTCCCAGAGCCCCAAGAGAATCCCCACTGAACGACCCCAGCCCAACCTGAGCTCCCACTGAGCTCCCATTAAGTCCAAGTGAGTGCCTATTCAGCCTTCCCCTAGCCCACCCTGAGCCCCCACTGAGCCCCCCAAGCTAGTCTTGAGCTCTCACTGAGCCCAAAGCTCCCATTAAGCCCCAATAGAGGCCACCCTGAACTCCGAATGAGCCTACACTGAGAACCCATGAGACCCCCACTAAGCCCCCCTAAGATCCACAAGGGCCCCACTGAGCCCCCCAAGCACACACTGACATGAGGGAAGGACTTGAGGGTGCTGAGCCCCAGGGCACAGAGGTGGGGGTCCCTCTCTCACCTTTGGGGTCCACCTGTGCTAGGTAGGTGATGGTGCAGCTCTTGGCTCCTGTCCCCTCGATCAGGTAGCCTGTCTGAATGGAGACAGCCCGCACCATGTCCTTGCGAGGGGGATACTTCTGTGGTGAGGAACAAGGAGGGAACATGAGTCAATGGCAGGGCAGGTGGGGTACAGGAGGCACCAGCCACAAGTAGGGCTGTCACAACCCCCTCAACTCTCCAACCTATCTCCCCAAGTTTTGAGTGAGCCCCAGCCCCAGCCCCAGCCCAGCACCACAGGACCCCTGGTGCCCTGCTAAACTCACAGGATGCTTGACAGAGTAGTTCATGATGATGTAGTCAGAACCCGTGGGCAGCCAGGAGCGGAGTGTGACCACGTCCCGGTTCTTCAGAGGCTTGGGACACCTCCCTAGGGACAGCACCGGGTGGGATGTTCCAGAGTGAGACACCCACCTTGAAGAATGGGGTACCCTTCTCCAAATCCCCCCCAGACTAGTATACAGGCTCCTCCCTTCAATGCCAGACACCATGGATCCCCCAGATGCCAAACCCAGGGGTGGAGTGGTAGCAGCCCTGGGATTCAGCCCTCCCCCAGGACCGCCCAGATCCCCCTGGCCCCCTCCTCACAGGCGTAGTAGCCCACATCGGAGTTGGCCGTCAGCCTTCCGATGTCAAAGGTCTCGATGACATTGGTGTCCCACTTCTTGCGGTACTCGATGTCATGGAGCACGTCGTACAGCGTCTCCGCCGGCACGTCCCTGCACTCCATCCTGCACTGCAAGGCAGGGGGCATGAGAGACCTACCAGGGGCCCCCAGGGTGGGAGAGTGGCCATGGGGACTCCTGGACAGAAGGTCAGCTGTGGGGAACCCCATTAGGATGGCAGTGGGGACCTCGTGGTGGGAGGATGACCATCGGGACCCCCAGGTGGGAAGGTGGCTGTGGGGAACTCATAAGAGGACATCACTGGGGACCCTCAGGCAGGAGGGAGGCAGTGGGGATCCCAAAGTGTGAGAGTGGCTGGGGGGACCCCTGGGAGAGAAGGAGGCCATGAGGACCCCCAAGTGGGAAGGCAGCTGTGGGAAGCCCCAGCAAGTGAGGGGAGCTGTCTCCTCTCAGATGTTTATAAAAAAAAAAAAAAATCAATGCAACCTCCTCCAAGAAGGCCTCAGGGATGGCATCAGCTCCTCTGGACCCCCAGACCCCGCAGTTCAGGATTTAGGGCTGGCCCTGTCATCCCAGCACATGGTACTAGAGACCCTCCCAGCCCTGGGAAGGAGCACAGAAGCACCCAGCAATGGGGCATAGTCTCACATGGCCCCTTGGTGGGACACAGCCATGGAGCCTGTTCCCCCACAGCACTCATCCTCAATCCCATCTCTGCCCCACAGAGCCGAGCCCCACCCCCACAGTGCTCATCCTCAACCCCAGCGATCCATCCCTGCCCCATGGAGTCTGCCCTCAACCCCACAGTGCTTATCCTCAATCTCAGAGACCCATCCCTGTTCCACAGAGCCCATCTCCAGCTCCTCCATTCACCCGAAAACTTGTCTGGGAACACCCACTGCTGCAGGGCAGTTTTGGGGAGAGCCTTCCTGGATGACTTTCTTGAAGAATCCCTGCTCCCACCTGCACCCAGGCCAGCCCAGCACCATGCTCAGGTGGATTATTCCCAGAGCAGCAAGGCTGGTCAAGCCAGTAGTGCAGGACCTGCCCTGCAGGTGACTCGCATCCTGGGGGCGTGCCAGGGGGGTCGCAGCAGGAGAGGGGATGGTGCCACCTGGAAAGCGCCTGGAAACGCACACCCAACCCTGAGTCAATATTGACTAATGGGGTGAGGAGGAGGAGGAAAAGGAGGTGGAGGAGAAAGAGATGATGTACCCAGGGCTGGGGTTATGCTATGCCCGAGGGAACATAGAATGGGTGCCAGACTGTGGGACAGGAGCAGATCCAAACGGGAGATCCACCACCCCTGCCTAGGGAAGTGGTGAGGGCTGCAGCCACCAAGGGGGTCCCCAAGCTCATCCTCACTGGCAGCTTCACCAACACCCCAGATCCTTCCGCTGCATCCTACAGGATGGCTCCTGGCCATCCTCTGGGAGCAGCCCATTTAGAGGGGGAACCATCATCCCTGTGAGATCTCAGATGCCCAGGTACCAACTCACTGCCCCACTGGGTAGGACGGGGTGTCCTGGCTGGGTTCCCCCAACCCATAGCCAGTCCCAAGGCCACCAAATGTCCCACTGAGAAATCAGCCATGGCACTAGCTTGTTCCCAGACTCCAGAAAACAGGTTAGACAGGAGCTGCATCCCTAATGGAGGGGGGTGGGGAGGAGGGGGCGGCAGCCTCAAAGCAGGGCGAGACCTTCAGGTTCCACTTAATTAGGCAAAGTATCCAGGAGGAATTCAGGGGGAAACCAGCTCTTGGGAACCTGCAGAGAATCCTCAGCACCCACGAAGAGACCCCCAGCATGAGGGGCAAACCCCCGGGCTGCACCTTGCTGTGCCACGTCAGCAATGCCACATGTGTCCATCCCTTCAATGGAATGCTCCCAGCAGGAGCATTTCATCCTGGGTGGGATGGTGGACCTGGGTGCTGCTGGGGGCCACGGGGTGGGGAGAAGGACTGTTAAGCCACATGGTCTCCAATACCCAGTGGCACACTCATGGAATCAACACATGAACACCCAGCAGGACCTTTCCAAGCAGGATTTGTCCAGGAGGGTGTGGAAAGAGGCACGACCTGGCTCAGGGACCCCTGCAGGCAAAAGACAGCTCCAGGTGCCTGTGCCAGGACATCCTGGAGTGGGCTGGGTCCCTGCCATGCCAACGTGGCACACTGGGATTGTGGGACAGGAAGGGGATGCACCCAAGCATCACCTCAATCCGGGGGATGTTTTGGGATGCAACCCCCAAGAGCAAACAGCAGGACTAGGGGACACGAGGATCTTGGGGTGGGGGGAGGTCGGGATGCACTGTCACACAGAGCCATGATGCCATGTGGCATCATGTCTGGATGCCACAGTGATGGACATTCCGCATCCCACCCACCATGGGTCCCCACCTCTGTGGGGATGGGGTAGGCTGCAAGTGGCACCAGTGACTCCCTACACCCCAGAGACCACCATCCCCCCTCCCAGAGTTCACTGCTGCCACCAGGGCACAATGAGGACCTGTTCCTGGGTCACAGCAGCCCAAACTCCTCCAACATGCTACAGTGGAAGCAACCCAGTGGTTCCATGGCAGGAGCCAGGCATAGCCACTGCCAATACCGCAGGGATAGGTTTCCCCAGCAGTGCTGGTGCCAACTGCTCGGCTGCTGCAGAACAGTGTGTGAGCAGGCCGCGTCATCACTGCTGCCACCGCCACCACCCGGGCTCGACACCACGGCAAGGGTGATGCCAGCCACTATACCAGGAGAGCATCATGGAGGTGCCAGCAGGGACAGGGACACCAGCCAGAGACTCCAGTGTAACCCCATCTGTACACTGCTCCTGTCTCAAGTTGTCTCTTGGAATCCTGGTGTCCCCACTTTGCCAGAGGTAAGAGCCAGGATAAGCGTGCACCTGCCTGTGCCAGCACACTGGCACCAAGAGAGAAGGAACCCACAAGAAATGCAGTGGGGACATAGGGAGTTCTGGGCAAGGGGGACAACCCCAATGATAGCAGGCCAGTGGCTGCAGGCTCCAAGGAATCCCCAAGCCTATCCCTGGTGTGCAGCAAGCATGGGAGGTGCATTCCCAATGGGTGAAGTGGGGAGAAGCAGCACGCAGGACCCATGGCCCCACATGCCCTGGGAGTTCCTGTTTGTCCCTGGCTGAGCCCCTAGTCCCCCCTGCACAGCCCTCAGGGGTGCCTACTTGTCCCTGGCTCAGCCCTGGAGCTGTGTTTGTCTTGGGGTCCCCAGACTGCCCATTTGTCCTGGTGTGCCAGTTAATCCCACCTGTCCTGGGGTCCCTGCTGGCCATCGGGGGCCAGCTTGGCCAAGTCCCCACTCGCCCCAAGGTGCTGCATCACCTGAGGGACCCCACTATTCCCTGAGATTCCCGCTCACCCCTGGGTGGTGGTTAAACCCCCGAGTTCCCACTCACTGTAGGGTCCCCACTCCCTCCCCCCAAGCCCAAGGTGCAGCATCGCCCCAGGGTCCCTCCTGCCTCCATGTCCCCCGCGGCGTCCTCGCGCCCCCCCCCTTGCCGCTGGGTACCCCTGTCCCGGGGGGATGCCGGGGCGGGGTCTCACCGTGGATTGGGGGTGTCCAGGGTGGATGGGGATGTCTCACTGTGTACCAGGGTGGGCCGGGCGGGAGATCTCACCTTGATCTTGTGGAGGGCGCGCTCGGGCTCCAGCAACTGCACCCAGACCCCCACCCCGCCCTTGCTGTAGGTGAGGCTCCAGCCGCGCTCCGACTCGCACTGCGCCCGGAACGCCCCGAAGTCCCGGTCGTCGGGAATCTGCACGCTGTCGCGACTCGACATGCCGCCGTCGTGACCCGACATGGCCCCGGAACGCCCCCACCCCGCCGGTGCCGGTGCCGCGGGAGGCGCCAGCTCCTACGGCGGCATTGCGGGGCGCGGGGCGCGATGGGACCGGGAGAGGTGGGCCCGGGGCGGGGCCGGGGCGGGAAGCACCGAGGGGCGGGATCGGGGGGAGACCTAGAGGAAAACTGGGGGGGAGCGGGAACACCGGGAGGGAGGAGTTGGGGGTACCTCGGGTTGTGGGGGGGGGGGTTGGGGCTACCGGGAGAAGCAGCGGCGAGGAGCCGGGGAAAAACGGGAACGTCGAAGCTGAAACCGGGAAGACCAGGCAGGAACCGGGAGCACTGGGAGGAAGGGCACCCTCTGGGAGAGGGAAGCAGTCCAGATTGGCGGGATACCAGGAGCAGCTGGAGGACACAGGTGCACAGAGTTGTGGCACTTGCAGGGACACCTGCACTGCGCGCCAGGGAAGGTTTTGGTTGGATATTGGGAAAATTTCTTAACTGAAAGGATTGTCCAGCCCTGGCACTGGTGGAGTCCCCGTCTCCGGAGGGGTTTAAAAAAACCAGATGTGACACGTGAGGACATGGGTTAGTAGTGGCCGTGGCAGTACAGGGGGAGTGGTTGGACTCATGGACTCAGCGAGCTTTTCCAACCCAAATGATTCCATTATTCCAGTTGGGTAGGAGGGGACACAAGTGCAGGAGAGAGACCCTCAGCCACTCTCCAGGCTGCAGGTCACCCTGATGTGACACTGTCAAATGTGAGCCCATGCCCTGTACCTGTGCAGCACATAAGCATTATCCTTTCTTTGTGCCAGTGCTGGGCCTTGCCATGGTATCCCCATGGTACTGTGGCCAGGAGCAGGTGGCATGCTGCTATTGGCAGTGCTGACTAGGATGTTATTTTTGGAAAAGCTCAGGCTCTGGCTCCCATCCAGCTCTGAAAATGCTGCTGACTCAGGATTTCTTTCTTTCCACTTGCGAGCACGGAGGAACCCTCTTCCAGCTCCCATGAATAACTGTGTAAATGATGACAGAGCATGTACCTAGACTGGCAAAGCAAAGCCTGTCTCAGCAGCAGGGATGTGGGACCAAGCTCCTTATCCAGGATGAGGCCTTTCCAGGGATGCAATAGCTGGAGGGATAGGAGAGCACAGGGATGTCCCCATGCTCAGCACCTGTGAGGAGACAGGGGCCTGGCATCACAGGGCTCACAATGCCACACCACTGCTCACAGCATCCTCACCTGGGACAAGGAGCCAAGGGAATCTCTGGCATCCTATCCCACTGGAAGTGGGATCCGCAGTGGATGGCTGTGGATAGGATGCTGTGGCTGGTGCAGAGGGACCCTCTCCCCTCATCCTTCTCTCCCTGCCCTTTCTGGCAGCTCTGCTGTGAAAGCCTGGGCTGTTCCCACCCTGTCTCCAGGGAAGCAGAAAGATGAAAGCCATCACACTACAGTCCTTCCCAGCCCCCAGCAGTCCTGGCGCTGGAAGAAGGAGCACCCACATTCCCAGCCAGTCCAGCCACATGACCCCACATGCCATTCCTACACAGATGGTGTGGGAGTCGTGGGCTAGGGAGGGCAGGCTGGGGGAATGGGGTATCTGGGCTGGAGGAGCTGGGGAAACTGTGCTGGGGAACTGAGGGAACTGGGCTGTTGCAGCAGAGGGAAGTGGGGGAGCTGGGCAGGAGAAGCTGTTGAGCTGAGCTGGAGAGCATGGTGGGAGGAGCTGGGGAGCTGGAGAGACTGTGCTGGGTACCTGGGGGAACTGGACTATTAGAGCTGGAAGAACTGGACTGAGCAACTGAGCAAGGGGAGCAAGCAATCAGTCTGGGGAACAGAGAGCACTGGGCTGATCTCGAGCTGGAAGAACTAGGCTGGGGAGCTACAAGCACTGGGCTAATGGAATTGGGAAACTGGGCTGGGAAACTGGGAGCACTGAGCTGATGAAGCTGGACAAGCTGGGCTGGGGAAGTTGGAGCACTGAGCTGATGGAGCTAGGGGAAGTGGACTGGGTAACTGGGAGCACTGGGCTTTCTGTTACAATTCCCAGTCCTACTGGCCCCAGTCTGGGTGCAGAAATGCCCATATCTGACACCTTCCTCCACATTCCTGGTTCTTTCCCAGCTCCCCAGGTCCCAATCCTTATTCCTGCTCCACCATCCCACATCTGCCAGCAGTGTGTGGAGCTAAATCCAGAAATCAGTAATTCAGGCAATAAGACCAAGTCTTCTTAAAAAAAAAATAAAATCCCTAAAATGCATCTTCTTAGCAGCTCTAAGGAGTTTGTGGGACCCCGTGGAAGTGCTGAAGTGATGGTGGGATGGCAGACTGGGCAAACAGCTGCTGGGATAATAGGGGGAAATAGAGGGAATTGGGGTGAAACGGGAGGATATTGGTGGAATGAGAATTGTTGGTGGCAAATCCTGGTGTGGGAAAGGGCTATGGGCAACTTTGGAGGACAGCATGCATACACACCTGCACTCACACACACATGCATGCTCGTGCATGTGCCCACAGAGGTGTCCCCCAGAGGCAGCTACTCTGAGGCCAGCCTGCAGCAGATGCCCAGGATTCATCTGGATATGACATGTGCAAGCCCTGCCTGGGGGTACAAGTGCTGCATACGTGTGTGCACAGCTGCACGGGAGATGTGTACCCAGGAGAGCGTGTGTGTGTGCAGGTGTGCACAAGTTCCTGTGTGCACATGTGTGGCATTGCATGCGTGCATGTAGAAATATCCCCGTGCGTGCAAGTGCACACGTTTGTGTGCACCCCTGTGCATGAATAAATGTGTGTGCATGTGAGTACATGTGTGTGCTCATGTGTGTCCACGCATGTGTGAGTGCAGGTGTGTCTATGTGTGTGGTGTGTGGGGTCTGTGCAGTGTGTGTGTGGTGTTTGGTGTGTGTGTGGGCTTGAGTGTGGGGTTCGGTGGGTATGTGCACGTGTGGGGTGTGTGTGGTGGTTGGTGTGTGTGATGTTTGATGTGTGTGCAGTGTGTGTTTGGTGTTTGATGTGTATGTGTGTTTGGTGTTTGTTTGGTGTGTGTGCGGTGTTTGATGTGCGCCCGCGCGCGCGATCCCTTGCGTAACACAAGCGTCCGCCCGAGCGCGCCCCGCCCCCCCGCCTGTGCTGCGCCCCCTGCCGGAGCCCGCCAGCCATTTCCCTGCACGTCCCGCAGCCCACGCCGGTTTTCCGGCATGTCCCGGGAAGGCCGCGCCGCGACCCCTCCTGGGGGTTGTAGTCCGTCGCGGCGGGAAAGCGCGCCGCGGGGCGCGGTGGGGACTATATCTCCCGGCATGCCTTGCGCGCCCCTTCATCAAGCTCCGCCGGCCGGCAGCCGCCATCTTGGTCCACCGGCCTCATCGACGGGGGGGGGTAAGGTGCGAGCGGCGCAGCGGGAGGAGCGAGGAAATTATGCTGGCGTCTCTGGCTTTCTGCCCGCTACCACAGGGGCTGGCGCGGCTCCTCCGAGCGCGGCCATGGTGGTCGCCGTCACGTGCGACCTACGGAACTGCGGCGGCGGCCGTGGCTGAGGGGGCCAGGGCCGCCCGACTGCGGCTGCTCCCGGTATTGGCCGCCAGGGGGTGCCATGGGCTCGCGCCGACGCCAAGCGCGAGGCTGTCATGGCGGATCGCTGCCTGCAGGGGGCGACAGAGGGTCCTGGGGGGGGAACCCCTGGTAGTGGGGCCGGTCCCCGGGGACTCTCCGCCAGCTATTCCGCCAGGCCCCACTTTACCAATGGGGTCAGGCCCAGGGGGCTCTCCCTTAGTTAATGGGCCAGGCCTAAAGGGCATCTCCACAGCGGAGAGGCCAGGGCTGCCTGTTCCAGGCCTGGCCCCACTGCAGACCCCCCGGCCACTTGCCACCGGCCTGGCCAGCACTGGCTGCCTTGTGCCAGCAACATCGTCCAGCCTTATGGCATCCCTCAGAGAGCCGACGCCATGGCCCTCAGGTGCAGAGCAGCACTGCTGTCATGTGGGAGACCCTGGCAGGCGTCAGAGTGGAGCTGGGAGCTGCTCCCCGGAAGCAGGGCTGCCTGCCCTCATCGCTGCGCTGGCTTACTGCTACCTGCGGGACCGCCTGTCCAAGGGTGACTATCACTGCTGGGGTCGGCCCCAGGGCGGGAGGAGTGGGATGCAGGACAGAGAGTCTTGTGCCCTTTGGGAGGGGATGTGGGGTCCCTCTATGGGGATGGAACCTGTCTGCTGGCTGTAACCTGGGAAGCTCTCTAGGGAAGGAGTTATCCTTAATGCTTTAGTACATAAAGGGCTCCAGGAGAGCTAGAGACAGACTTTGGACATGGGTCTGGAGAGACAGGATAACGGGCAATGGTTTCCCACTGACTGGCTTCTTCTAACCCTGAGGGCCGGCTTAGATGGAATATTGGGAAGAAATTCTTGCCTGTGAGGTTTGGTGAGGCCCTGACACAGGTTCCCCAGAGAAGCTGGGGCTGCCCTGTCCTTTGGAAGTGTTCATGGACAAGGCTGGGAGCAACGTAGTCTGGTAGAAAGAGTTCCTTCTCATGGCAGAGAGGTGGAATGAGATAAGCTTTTAGGTCCGTCCCAGCCCAACCCATCGCTTATCCCATCTCCCAGAGCTGGGTGCTGCTCTTCCCTTCTCTAGCCAGGGGGTGTCATTCTGACTCTGTGGTAGGAACACTTCTGTGGTGTCTGGAAACCTCTAGCTGAGGCTGACACCTTGGGATGACGGTGTCCACTGCCTTGGGATGTCTGCTGCATCCCGCAGCACCTTGTTCTTAGGGTGTGTGATGGGGGACTGGTGTCAGTCACCGGGACAGTGAGGAGTTTTTAGGTAACCTGCTCGCAGGAATAGGCTCTTGCTCACTGGGTTGGGCAGTGAGAGCTCTAAGCAGCAGCAGCCCCTGCACATTCCAGGTTAGGATGTGCATGTGTGTTCTTCATGCTAACTCCCTCCTCCCTTCTTTCTGCATTTCAGAGGATGCTCTTCTGGAAGCTGCAAGGATTAACAACGTTTCAGAAGTCAACAGGTGAGGAGGGTTCTCAGACATGAGAGCAGTGTGCCAAGGGCTGGGAGGGCAGGAAAACCCTGTCAGCAGATGGGGAAGGAAGGGGCTGGCTGCTCCCAGCCCCCATGTGGTGCTCCCCTCACCCTCTCAGATCCAGAGTGGGTGGGGAGGGATGGGGAGCGCCCTTACTTGTTGAGTAGGAGGTGGATCGCAGATCCTTGTGCTGAGAGAGGACAGTGTGAGGCCATACCGTGCAGATGTGAATGTACCCCTGTGAGCAACACACTGCAGAGGCTCATCTCTTGGGGTCTGTCTCTGAACAAACAGCCCTTGTGGGTTCCTCAGCCTGAGCCAGGAGTTCTCCAGGGGTGTTTTGTCCCACAAGGAGCAGAGGACAGAGCTCCACCCAGCCAAGGAAGTCAGGGAGGTGAGTGGTTGGGTGACCAAAGATATAGCTGTTAGGGAGTGGAGCATCTCCAGAGCTCCTGTCCCATGGCAGCAGGCTTTTTGTCACAGTTGGCTTTGCCCACCTCGTTGGGGTGGTGCCATGGCACCTTTAAGGTGCATCTGGCAGCATTACATTCCCTGAGGTGGTAACAAGGGGCCAGTTTCTCAGGCTCAGCATGTGACTAGTCCCCAGGAGGCATGTTCTTCTGCAGCCAAACCTCCAGGGAGGGACTCAAAGGTTCCCAGGACGGTTTGTGAGCCGCAATGCCATGTAATTGACCAATTGCTCCAACCAGTGCTGGGGACAAGCTCTGGGACTGTGGGAGTAAAGCAAGTCTGCCATAAACTGGGAAGAGAAGTGTGAGAACCTTGGAGCTGCTTCTTGAACAGGGAGGTAGGAGCTGCCATCTCCATGTAGAAGCAAAGGGAAGAGAAGGATGGGTGAGGAAGAGGAGAGGGAGAGGAGAGGGAGAGCCCTCTTGGCCTGCAGCCAGGGGATGTTCCAGTTTCTAGGATCTTGGATGAAGCACCTGGCTCTGCTACACCCCAGGGCTGAGATCTGGCCTAGATCAAGGGCCAAAGAGGATATTGGTGTGCAGCTAATTGGCACATGTGTTCTGCTTGTAATTGCAGGAAGCTGCTGTTTAGGGATGTCTGAGTGATTTGTGAGCCTGGTCAGGCAGATCAGCAAGAGGGATGCTCTCTGCTCCAGCTCAGGGTAGGGCTGGTGGCTGTACACCATCCTGCTGGGCTGCATATCTGCAGCTTCTCCCTTTGTTTCCATGCTCTGTCACAGAATTATTTGGGTTGGAAAAGCCCTCTGAGATCATTGAGTCCAACCATTCCCCCGGCACTGCTAAACTCACCACTAAACTGTGTCTCCAAGTGCCACATCTATATGTCTGTTAAATCCCTCCAGGGACAGTGGCTCCACCACTGCCCTGAGCAGCCTGCGCCAGGGCTTGATGACCTTTTCCATGAAGAAATTTTCCCAAACATCCAACCTAAACCTCCCCCACAATTTGAGGCTGTTTCCTCTCATACAGTCATTTGCTACCTGTGAGAATAGCCTGACCCCCACCTGGCTACACCTTCCTTTCAGAGAGTTGTACAGAGGGAGAAGGTTCCCCCGAGCCTCCTTTTATCCAGGCTGTCCCCCCAGCTCCCTGAGCCACTCCTCATCAGCCCCTTTGGTCCTGATCCTTCAGCAGCTACACTGTCCTTCTCTGGACCCACTCCAGCACCTCACAGTCTTTCTGGTCATGAGGACCCTAGCACTGCACACAGGATTTGAGGTACCTAATCCATGCCCAGTACAAGGGAACAAGGATCTGCCTTAGGCATACTGACCACACTGTAGCTGATACAACTCAGGGTACCATTTGCATTCTTGCCCACTTGAGCACACCTGGCTTATGTTCAGCTGCTGTCAATCAGCACTCCCAGGGCCTTTCCTGCTGTGCACTTTTCAGCCACTCTGCTCTCAGCTTGTATATCTGCACAGGGTTGTGGTGACCCAGGTGCAGGATCCAGCACTTGACCTTATTGAACCTCATACAGTGGCCTCAACCAATCGAGCCAGCCTGTCCAGATCCCTCTGCAAAGGCTCTCCAGGGCCTTCCTTCCTATCCTGTTCCCTGTGGGGCTGGCATCCCTCTCACTGTTTGAAGCTTTTTGCCTAACTCTGCTTGGCACATGGTTTTTGCTTGTGCAAAAAGCATGAATGGTGAAAACTACTGACTCACTCTGCTGCAGGCAGTTTCAGCATCAAACATGATGAAGAGATTGGGGCATCCCTCTTACAAGGAAAGACTGAGGGAGATGGGGCTGTTAAGCCTCAAGAAGAGACGACTTGAGAGGGGAACGGATCTTTGTCCATCAGTGCCTGCAGGGAGGTTGTCAGAGGATTGACCAGGTTCTGCTCAATAGGTCCCAGCAATGGGACAAGAGGCATCAAGAAAAACTGGTGCACAGGAAGTTCTATCTCAATATGAGAAAGAACTTTGTATTGTGAGTGTGACAGAATACTGGAACAGCCTGCCCAGAGAGCCTGTGGAATCTTCTTCCTTGGGGATATTCAAATCCTGCTTGGACACAAGCCTTTGCAGCCTGCTCTGGGTGAATCTGCTTAAGGAGAACGTAGGACAAGGTGATCTCCAGAAGTTGCTTCCCACCTCAACCACTCTCTGATTCCATTAATCTCTTTACAATAAGCTTCTACAGCCCAAGATTGCCAGACCTACTGCAGAGCTGACAGAGGAGACAGAAACTGTCTTGCCTTCAATGCTTTCTCCACCTGCAAGGGGTAAAGTCCAAACTGAGCTTTGATGGGGCGGGAGTGTGACAATCCAGCTGGGCAGCCATCCATGGAACATTACCTGTCCTCCTGCCATACTGCTGTCCCCTGCCTGCACTGTCCCCTTGGGTGTCAGGAGAGGGAAGGCTGTGCTGGTATTTCTTGTACAGCTTCAAGCTTGTTTGAAATGGGGTGCTGACCTTTTCCAAGCGCCTTCAGCTGACACTTGGTCATGGCCCTCTGCACATGAAAACATCAGAATACAGTTACTAGGAAATACAGTCTTAGTCTATAGTGTAGAAAATGGCTGTGTGAGAGAGAGTGGGAGGTACCAAGAAGATCATGAGATCCTGCCTGCAGTACTGACTCTAGCTCTGGGGCCCTCATCATGAAAAGGCTGTGGAGCTGCTGGAGTGAGCCCAGAGGAGGCCATGGAGGTGCTCCTAGGGTTGGAGCCCCTCTGTTCTGGAGACAGGCTGGGAGATCTGGGGTGTTTACCTGAAGAGGAGAAAGCTCCTGAGAGACCTTGAAGCCCCTGCCAGTGCCTAAAGGGGCTCCATGACAGCTGTAGAGGGATTCCAAGGGCATGGAGTGACAGGGCAAGGGGGGGTGGCTTCAAACTGATGGAGGGCAGAGTTAGATGAGATATTGGGAAGAAATTCTTCCCTATGAGGGTTGTGAGTCCCTGGCACAGGCTGGCCAGAGAAACTGTGGCTGCCCCATCCCTGGAAGTGATCAAGGCCAGGTTGGATGGGTCTTGGATCAACCAGGTCAAGTGGAATGTGTCCCTTCCCATGGCAGAGGGGGTTAGAACTTGTGGACCTTTAAGGTTTCTCCCAACCCAAACCATTCCATGATTCTGTGATTATTCCAAGCAGTGATTTTTAACTCTAAAAAGGAACAGGCCTTTCAGGCATAGCAGACAGACCTCACTGGAATACATGTTTGTATTGCTGCAGGAAGAATGCATATCCACAGGCTGAATCCAGCCCCTCTGCTGTGGGCTTGCTTCTGCCGTCTCTGACTCCTTTGAGCTTCCAGCCAAGTTTTCTCATCGCTAACCACTTATTGAATGCAGGGAACCAGGCTGAATTCTTCATTGAGCTGAAAGAACGTGCTAACTTCTGAGAGCATCCCCTTTGGAGCATGTGGCAAACTAGCTCTTCCCTCCAAGCCCTTCATGCTGTTAGCCAGCACAAAATATAATAACTAATTGATGTAGATAGTTTAATTTCCCTCAGCCTCAGTTGTTCTGTGCATTTGGAGGGAAAGCAAGAAGCAAAGGCATAAAAGTGGGCATCTCATTCCCACTTGTGTTGATATTCAGTATTAATATTGATTCTTTGTGTTCCAACTTTGTTTCTTAGTAAGCCACCCCAAAAGCAGAGGCTTTCAGCAGTTTTCTCACCAGATAACCATGATGGAGCAGTGTTTTCCTCAGCCCTGTGCAGCTGTGACTCATGGAGACACAGAGCATGTGTCAGATGGCTGTTATCAGCCTCATTCCTAACAGCAAGCAGCCACTCAAATCTGTGTGGTAATGAGATCTGGAGCTGACCAGGTGCTCTCCTGCTCTCAAACGGATCCAGATGGATGTGGCAGTGGGGCAGGAGGCTCTATGTCAGTTGCTTCAGCTGAGTCTGCTCTCTCCAAGCTGATTTTTAAGTGGAGGAGATGCAGAAACAGCTAAGTCAGTCTTGATTGCCCCAAACAGTGATCACTCCATTTTCAAGCAGCACCACTCATCTTGGCTCTGACTCATCACAGTTCTGCCTCCTCCAGACTGTACTTGTCTCTTCTCCCTTGTTTGTAAGCAGCGCAGCTCATTGAGCAAAATTTCCCCCATTCCTGCCCCTGGAAGTGTTCAAGGCAAGGTTGGACAGGGCTTGGAACAACTGGTCTAGTGAAGGTGTTCCTGCCCATCGGAGGGAGTAGGAACAAGATGAGCTTTAAGGTCTCTCCTAGCTGTAACCCTTTCAATTCTCTCCAGTTTGGGGGGTGGACTGGGGGTACAGTCCCCCAGTCTTTTGTTTTTTTCCTGGCTCAAGTATTCGTTACAAGAATTCAGAGACTGCATTTGAATTCAGACACTGGGTAAAAAAATCCCTCTGCAGTGTGTCAGGCTTTGTTTACCTGGATCATCAGATCACTGAAAGGCACTGTGTGGAGAAGGTGGGCCTTTATGGGAGCCAGTATCCCATGCTGGACCTGTTGAAGCATCGTCTCTCACAGAATAGTTGTGTCATGACTAAGGCTCAAAGGATGTCGGAATGCTTTGTAGGGTGGGCAGAAGAGTCATGTCATCGGCTCCTGGCCACTAGCCATCAGGTACCTTATCTGAGTCCTGAACAGCTGTGACACATGTTCAGCAGTGATAGTGAGAGCAGGTTGGAGACGGGACTGGGAGATGATTTATAATTATATTTATTTCCATTGCTCCATGTTTATATGATGTTGAGCCTGCATTTGTCTGTGTGTATCTGAGTTACAAACACCTAGGGTTTTTAGGATAAAAAGATATTTATCATGTAAATGTCCCCTTTAATGTTTTCTCCTAAATGACCAAATTTTCAGGACTGTGTTTCAGTGAAAGTTTTGTTACTGGTTATTGAGTTTGAATTGGCCTGTGGCTGTGGGAATTCAGAGCAGATATAATAGCCCAGATTTCTTCATGTTGGCAATGAAGTATTGGGGGAGACTTATGTGTGCTGTGCTTTCCTGTTCTAGATAGCTGGAAAAGTGGCCTTTTTGATCTGCTTCTTGGTGTATTTTGGCCTCCCAGGATTGTTTGAGTTTGCACACTGAGTCACAGAGCAGTGTCTCTGCAGTCGGCGCCAAGCCAACCATGGGAGACAGGAGATCTTATGCTTCTTTCCAGAACAGCTTTAAAGCCCATAAATCCCAGATCTCTCTCTGGAAGCAGACACCAACACACCTGGATGCGTGGGAGCTTCTGTATGTCTGGAATATGCCTGGGAACCATCACAGGGTTAATTCCAGTTAGTGGAGATGTTTGTCAGCAGGGCTGAGTGCAGGAAAGCCTCCTGAGCAGTTCTGGGTTTGGAGGAGAAGCAGTCTACCAGCATGGATGTGGCCTGTACAACCAGGGGAGCAATTATTCCACTTTGCTCACAGCTCAGGAGTTATGGGACACCTTGGAAGATGTCAGGTAGCAGGTTAAAACATGTTGAGTGCTTGCTTACACAGCACATAAACTGTGAATGTTGGTGGATGTGAGGGAGTCTGACACTTGAGTTCAGACCTGCGCAGAGTAAGTTGAGCAGGTAACACATGCCACTTCCAGTAGAAATGGATTGTCAGAAGTGTATTATGCTCAAATTCCTCTGCAAACAATGATGACTCATTTCCCACTTGCGCTGCTGGCCTTTGCCTGAGCAGGATGGCAGGCTGGTAGGGTATTTTTCTGGCACACAGCTCAGCTGTTGCATTGGGGTGGCTGAATTGGGGCTACTTCATGTAAGGTTTCTCATTCTCTTCCAAACCTGGTGATGCCAACTGTCAAATCACAGAAGGATTTGGGTTGGAGGGGACTTTGAAGCTCATCCAGTTCCAGCCCCCTGCCATGGGCAGGGACATCCCCCACTAATCCAAGTGGCTACAAGCCCTGTCCAACCTGATTTTGAGCACTTACAAGCACGGGGCAGCTACAGCTACTGACATGTCTGTATTAGCCTTTTCATGCTTGGGTTGTACCTCTGACTTTTCCCACTCTGTGTGCTTCACCCATGGTGGTTTTTGCCCACCCTCTGTACCCCCAGACCTGCTTTCCTCTTGGAGTTTGCTTTACCTCCTGAAACTTGTATTTATAAGAGCTTCCCTTTGATTTTGAAAATTTATTTCCAGGAGTTTCTCCTTGGCCACTGGCCTCTCTGCATGGCCTGTTTGTGCTGTCAGGGCTAGGGTTACCAGGATTCCTCCAGGATCCTCCATGGGCTGGGAGCAGCTTTCCTGCCTTGAGAGCTGCTGAGAAATGCTGTTCCTCCTTCCTTTCCCCTTCCCCTTCCCCTTCCCCTTCCCCTTCCCCTTCCCCTTCCCCTTCCCCTTCCCCTTCCCCTTCCCCTTCCCCTTCCCCTTCCCCTTCCCCTTCCTCTTCTCCTTTCCCTTTCCCTTTCCCCTCCCTTTCACCTCCCTTTCCCCACAATGTGCTGATCTGTATGTTTTCGTGGAGCACCATGGTGTGTTACCAGCCCTGCAAAGATGGTGAGGGGTGAAAGACAGCAATGAGCTGTCTCCAAGAATACAGCAGCCACATCAAAGGGTTTCAAGCAGCTCGCTGTGTCCTCCTGTCCAAGCAGATCATTTTTCTGGCAGGAAAATCTAGCAGGGATTGTGCTTTCACGTTCCATGATATTGTTCAGTTAGGATGTTTTCCTTCCCCCCTTCTTCTGCAAAGCAGAGGGCAGTTCCCAAGAGGGTGAGCACATCTGAGGGTGTCCCACACTCTGCAGTTAAACAGTGACATATTGGAACAGGGCCGGGGGAAATGTCTAAGAGGCTGACAGAAACAGAAGCTATTGTTGTTGCAAAAGTTCAAGTTTCCAGCTTCCTCTTCCTCCACCTGTCAGGATGGAGTGCTGGGCATGCTCCCGGCACTGAGCACAAACTCAAACATGCCCTCTGGGCTCAGCAGTGTCACCGAGTCAGTCACCCAGAACCCCAGTGACGGGGTGAATAGAAGGCACATCTGTCCGGGGGCAGTGGGGGGAGAAGGCTCATCGCTGCCAATGTGGGCTCTTTATCTCTTCTGCAGGGATCAAAGTGCTAACTCCTTGGGAGCTGCTGTCTTGAGGTAAAATAGGGCATATGCACAAAGCAGTAGGTGTTGCTCTGCCCAGATTCCTTCAGCAAATTCCTGAGCGGACAGTGATATTCATAGAATCAGGGAATCACAGAGTGGTTTGGGTTGGAAACGACCTTAAAGCTCACCCAGTTCCAACCCTCTGCCATGGACAGCGACACCTTCCACTAGACCAGGTTGCTTCAAGCCCCATCCAGCTTGTCTTCGAACACTTACAGGGATTAGGCAGACACAGCTTCCCTGGGCAGCCTGTGCCAGGGCCTTACCACCCTCCTAGGGAAAAAATTCTCCCTAATATTCAAAGCTGCTGTCTGTCAGCTTTGTACCCTAAAACCATTACAAAAAAAAAAAAAAAGTATTATTGAAATCCCTTAAATATGAGTACTTCCCCAATCAGAAACAGCACCAGCTCTGGCTCATGGTTCTTCTCCTGACCGGGTCTTGGATCACAGAATCCCAGAAGAGTTTATGTTGGAAGAGACATTGAAAGGTCATCCAGTCCAACTCCTGCCAGGGGAAGGGACATCTTGGTGGCCCCACTGCAGTCAAAGGACAGTTTGTCATTTGAGAAACACTGGAAATGGCGCTAATAGAGCTGTATCCATGTGAGAAACTCCTTAGGAGGTGAGTGTCTTGGATCTTACTTGGTTAAAATGTGGATAAACATCCTAAACATTGATCAGAGGATTTTATTTAATTAAAATAAAATACTCCTGCTGGTAAATACATTTGGCTGTCTGGGATCTGAGCAGTGGTCTTGGCTTTATTGATTGTCATATCACTAAATCAGGCGGAGGAGAAATAAATGGTGGGCTTGAAGACCCTGAACATAAAGTTCAGTTGTCTGAAAATCTGTTAAGTTGCTGAGCATCTTGCAATGATTTCACAAAAAAAAAAAAAAAGCAATCCAGCTCCTAAATGAAATGTCAATGCATATTATGGTAGATGATATGATACAAGTAATTCCCTCACTGGGCTCAGTGATGTGGCATTCCAGATGCTTATGATGATCTAGATTCCTGAACGGAAAACTACTTGACTGATCCTAATACCTTTGCTCCAAGCCTGTAACCTAATCCCATAGGAGAGACTCCAGCATCCTTCCTGTTGGATGCACGATGATTAAACAGGTTTGACTGCCAGACTAGGATCTTTTTCATTATTATTTTTTAAAGAATGAAGATAATTCATTATTCAGTATATCCTTCCAGTGTGTCTGTAGAGAAAAAAGCCTTTCAGTACTCATAGGTATTTTTCAGTGGTTCCAAAGTTCCTTGAGAATTCTAAAATCACAGGATGATCGAATGGCTTTGGTTGGAAAGGACCTTAAAGATCATCTAGTCCCAACCCTTTTGCCATGGACAAAGATACCTCCCACTAGACCAGGTTGCTCAAAGCCCCATCCAACCTGGCCATGGACACTTCCAGGGATGGGGCAGCCACAGGTTTTCTGGGCAACCTGTGCCAGGGCCTCACCACCCTCTCAAGGAAGAACCTCTTCACCATATCTAATGTAAATCTCTCATCTTTTAGTTTAAAACATCATCTTTTTATTTTAAATAAGGGCTGATGTCCTGTCCTTTGTCTCAAAGGGAGATACTGAAGAGTTACACTGCAGGTGTGATTTATGAGAAAGCAAATGTAACAGGAGAAGGGGGTTGACTTCGCACTGACATAATGCAGGGTTAGATTGTATATTGGGAAGAAATATCCATTCACATGGCTAACCCATCCGTGGGAGTGTTCAAGAACAGGTTGGATGGGACTTGGAGCAAACTGGTCTAGAGGAAGGTGTCCCTTGCTGTGACAGTGGGATTGAAACTGGGTGATCTTCAAGGTCATTTCCAGTCCAAACCCTCCCATGAAATGTTAAAACTCATGACAGGTGAAATTAAGACTGACTCTTTGCAGCAGAGCAACCCAGTGGCTGGCAGAAGGTGACCAGGATGGTCTCTCTGCCCCTTTAATGTAAAATAATATAAATACCATGGTCAAGTGCAAATGGGCCTGATGTTTTGCAAAATTACATCAATTAAACTCTACTGAGGATGTTAATCAGTGGTTGGTGTTGGGCTTTAAGGCTTTTATTGCCAGGCAAAAGTTCCCAGCCTGAAGGGGTTTGTGTGCCTCCATCCTGCAATAGCTGATGCCTTCTTACCTGCAGTTTTGGTGTTGGGGTTACCGTGCCCCTTCTGGGTTCTTTTTTTAGGCTCCCTCTCCCTTGCCATCAAGATGCCTTTATTTCCTGGATTTTCTGTGGCTATTAGGCTCTCACAGTGGCACACTGTAGAAAGAGGGTGATATGAATGTTACTTCTTTCAAATGGCCAAGTAAATACAATGAAATTCAGAAATAACTTGGACATGTTGGTCCACACCACTCTGAGAGACAAGTGGAAGGGGATTGGGCATCACAATGTCTGGGAAAGGATTTTTGGAAGCAGTTAGGGTGAGTCAGGGGGAGACAGTAAGATCTCTGCCATTGCAGCATCCTGACCATTATCCTGAGCTCTGGTGCTGGTGGGAATGGCTCCTTAGGATCTGGGGGAGCTGGGCGTGGAGTTTGTTCCTGCAGTGGCAGCGAGCGAGCAGTTTTCCAGCTGAGGGAGCAACTCCCTGTGCCTGCTCAGAGGACATGGCACAGATGGAGCTGTGGTGTGGATTTCTGCTGCAGGCAGTGTTCTTCCAGCTGGAGCAGGTGATGGTGTGACCAGCAGTGGCCATGGGTCTGAGTCAGGCTACCTTATCTCTGTTATGAGTGCAAACACCTCTGTAAGCGGAGCTGCAAAGGGAGCTGATCTGTGCAGATAGCAATCTGCTATCCCCTGTGTGTCTGGGCACATCCGGCCTCACCAGGACGGAAAGCTTTGTGGCTGCACAGGGATATTTCTCCTTTCACTATTCTGTTGTCTGAGAGTGCTCTTTAGGCAGCAGAACTGGCAGCACACTCATGATATTCACTTGCAGGGATGTGGTGCTGGCAGAAGGAGAAAGCATAAGGATATTTCACAAATTCTTCATAGAAAGTGTTGTCCAGCCCTGGCACAGGCTGCCTAGGGCAGTGGTGGAATCCCCATCCCTGGAGGGATTTAATAGATGTGTGGATGCAGCACTTGGGGACGTGGGTTAGTGGTGAGCTTGGCAGTATTGGGGAATGGTTGGACTCAATGGTCTCAGAGGGGCTTTTCCAAACCAAATGATTCCATAATTCTGTGCCATACCCTGTGGGGGGCCAAGGCTGCTCTTGTGCAACTCCCCAGATGAGTTTACTGGGCCACTGGATAATGCAGGAGCTGCAGCTTGACCATTGTTAGCCATATGCAGGACTGTGTAGATCCAAACCCCCATAAGGCTGTATGTTAACCATCCCCGCTCTCCATCACCCTGCTGAGTGGTTCTTCAGGTATTAAACCACATAGAAAAAGGAAATAAAAATTGTATCTGGAGTGGATTCTGTGTGAAAATTTTTTCTTCAAGGATCAGACTTCTTTGGACCAAGGTCCTGTTGTTGATCTGCCAGATAGTTCATTACCATTGAACTTTAAATTGTAACCCTGGTAAAGAGAGCATAAAGCTTCTGTTGGTGCTGTGATCATTTACAGTGGTCACAAGCTCCTGAATCACAGTTGGGAGCAACAAATGAAGACTACCTGTTATGATTCTAGTATTTCAGCTATTAGGTTTCTGTCCAAGTGTGTAATGAACAGTTCAGAGCACCTAGAACCACAGCACTAGCGCTGGCCACTCCTTCTGTCAAAAAAAGGGTGGTCAAATTGTCCATCCAGACCCATTACCATAACACCATTTGAGTCAGAAGAGTTCACCAACATGCTTCTGTGTAGAGCTTGGCTGAAGCCTGTTGGCTCTCAAGCCCCAGTCTCTGTCAAATAAGTTCAGCTGGAGAGGAATACAGGCTTTTTATTCAGATGATGTTTATCTGACTGGTTTATCCAGTCAGTGGGGTGAACTGCATTCAGCTGTGTTCAAGATAGCAGCCAAAGTTCAGGCATTGCTGTTTGGAAATAACTTCAGGATTATCATACCATGTATTGTATCGCTGAAGGGTTTGGCTGGGAGGAAGCTTCAAGACTATCTAGTTCCAACTCTTCTGTCATGGGCAGGGACATCTTCCACTAGACCAGGATGCCAGAAGCCCTGTCCAACCTGGTATTGGACACTCCCAGGGATAACACAGCCATAGCTTCTTTGAGCAACCTGTGCCAGAGTCTCACAACCCTCACATCCAGGAATTTCTTCCTGATATCCCATCTAACCCTGCCCTCTGTCAATGGGAAGCCATTCCCTCTTGTCCTGTCACTTCAGGCCCTTGTCCAAAGTTCTCTCCAGGTCTTTTGGAGACCCTTTAGGCACTGGCAGGGGCTCTAAGTTCTTCCTGGAGCCTTCTCTTATTCAGGTTGAACGCACCAGGTGTCCCAGTATGTGAGTGTATTTGTTCCTTGGGATAAGTTTCTAGTGAAACTACTGTGAAAGTTTCCAATGAGGTTGAGCAATGTTGGCAAGACACCCTGCGTATATCTGTGAGTGTTCCCTGGACCAGCATTCCTGCTTTCCCTTTTTTTTTTTTTTTTTTTTTAACTGTAGGAAGAAGAATATGGTTCATTTACCTCCTTTTCACTCATTCTGTCCCAGCACTCTTAACCAGTGAGAGTGTTGCCACCAGAGCAGACCAAGAACAAGGAATTTGGAAAGACTGAGTTCAGATATGTACCTCTCTAGGTCCTTAAAGAAGTGATCTGACTTGTTCAGTGCATGTAAGCAGTCACATCTGACCACTTCCTTGCCTGGGATTCTGGACAGAATTTTAAGATTTCAAGTGGTGCTTGCACAGGTGGAACATGGCTGCTGTGTTCACTTGTGTCTCTCCCAGCACGGAGTTTAGTGACAACTCTTCCCTGTTATAACTGTGTGGAGGATGCACTGTGCAGGGACAGCTTCACCCAGAAAGGAAGATGGAAAAGCCTTAATTTGTGAAAAGGGAGACAGATAAACCAAGGGGCAGAGAACTGCTGACTCCTACGTGGTCCATTCTGCCTTCTAAAGCCTGACCCATGGCTTCCCTGTCTTGGTACTGGCAGCACCTTCCTCCTGCAAGAAAAATGGGTTCGTAATCATGGATTTGGTTGTGTAGAGGGAACTTTACATAGGCAGAAAATGGCAGGACATGGGAAAATTGCTTCAAACTCACAGAGGGGAGTTCTAGATTAGATATGGTGAAGAAGTTCTTCCTTGAGAGGGTGGTGAGGCCCTGGCACAGGTTGCCCAGAGGAGCTGTGGCAGCCCCCTCCCTGGAAGTGTCCAAGGCCAGGTTGGACAGGTCTTGAAGCAACCTGGTCTAGTGGAAGATGTCCATGCCTATGGCAGACAGACACCTTATCAGGCAGAAGTAATTGGAACAAGATGGTCTTCAAGGTCCCTTCTAGCACAAACCCTTCTGTGAATCATTCTGTGACTCTATGACTTGAACATGCAGGGTTTAGAGTTTGTCTCATTTAACTTGAGCACTGTAAAAGTTGTGTCTCAATTCTGAACTTCCTTTCTTCTTTGTGGTGTGCAGAGAGAGCTGTCATTTCATACTGTCTGGGCTCGGCACATGTTTTAGGTTGAGATAAAGTATCTGCTGCAAAAACCTGTCCCTTGCCATTATCTTGCAAAAGCTGAGAAAATTTTGGAGACATGAGGATAGTTTGGTTCCTAGTATTTTTGGGGGTTGTCTTATTTGTTCTTATGCTGTATGAGAAAACTGTGAAGTATCTGCAGGTGGCAGTGAGCCTCCAAAGGTTCGCTGAGCTGCTTCTGAAGCCTAATGGGTGCTTTTCAGCCAAAGGATTCAAATGTCATTGGAATTCAGGTTTATCAGTTTTGCTGCTGATTGGACCTTCAGAAATTATACTGAACAGATTAAACAAATAAACAAACAAACAATACAGCAAAGCAAGATGCTGGCATTGCACCCTTTGAAAGGAGTGGGATTGCCATCACCTGTATGTTTGTTTAAGTTGGGACACCTTTGAGAACTGTATTGAATCAACTTCATGTTGGGTCTTCTGGGCTGTGCTGGAGCAGGTGCCTGCACAGTAAAACATTCCACTTTCCCTCATTAGCTCCAGGATGCTTGAGGTGCTCTCTTTATATCTGTTTCCTGACCATATCTCTCCTCTTTCCAGGTTGTTGGAAGAAGGCGCAGATGTGAACACAAGGCACAAGCTTGGCTGGACGGCTCTCATGGTGGCAGCCATCAGCAGGAACTCCAGGTATGTGCATCTCACATCATGGTGACTCACTTCAACCTTTTCCTAAAGTCATATTAAGCTCTGTAGAGGATTCCCATAAAGTTTGGGATGTGCTGTGAAGCTTAACCCAAGGGAGCTTGTCACTCCCCTTATGCCCAGTATGTGGTGTGACAGATCGGGGCAGGCTGCTCCTCAGTCCCACAGATGTGACAGCTGAATTGATGGTGCCATTCCACAGCAGCTCTCAGGTTTTGGCCATGGATGAGCCCATACCTGTGGGATGTCATTGTGGTGGGTACCCCACCAGCCAAAATCCCTCCTGTAAGAGCTGTCCTATCCGTTCTCAGTGGTGAGGCTGTCACTGGGGCTGAATGCTGTGCCCTTGCCCCACAGTTCCCATGATAATCACTCCGGCTTCTTGTAACCTTTTAAAGACACTCCTAAATATATTCAGTCTACAACTAAATTCAATTAGGTTTTTTTTATTTAAGGAAAAAAAAGGAGAAAAAGAAATCTAATTTTGGAAATGTGGGACAGACGGGAGAATGAGCTTTGATGTTACAACCTCTCAGGGATGCTTTACTTAGTCACAAGTTCATAAGCAAAAAAGCTTAATTACTTGGGAAAACACAGGATTAAAGCAGTGCACAAAGGCTGAATATCCGCTCTCGGGTGACACTATCCCAGTCCATGTGCTGAGTTCGTGTGTGGTGCAAACTTTGATGTGTGCTATGACAAGCTGAAAGTTGTGACCTCCTTAGGGAACTCCTTAAAACAGGCCCAGAGGTGGGGGCTTGCGAATGTTTGTTTAACTTTGATGTCCAAGCAGCAACGGGCTCTGTTATTTGCCTGTCCATGAAGGGATGGGCTTGGGAGCCTCCCACCTTTCCCAGTGGACAATGGTCAGCAGCAGAGTGTGACGACTGTTGACCATTCCGAGTGACTGGTGAAGCAGAACAGGACTTCCCGAGTTGCAAAGGCTAAGGGGAGACAGGGAGAAAGGCTGTTTATGGTACAATAATTACCTAAAATCAGGCCTAAAATCAAGTGGAAATGCTAATGAAAACATCTTGACAGTAAAAAATGTGTGGACTCCAGGCTGGTCCCTTCTGAGAGGGCAGAGTCATCACCACGTCTGTCTTTGTTGTGTACCTGTCCAAAAGAAAAAGGATTTGGCTGTGTTGGGCAAATTCTGTTTATTTTTCCCACATTTTAGATGAATACTGACTTAAAGTGAAAATTAAGAAGACCTTGAATACCTGAAGCTCAGTATAACTTTTCTCCAGATAGCAGAAGAGTAATTAGATACTGTTGGACTTGGTGATCTTAAAGGTCTTTTCCCAACTTTGTGATTCTGATTCTATCCTTTCTGGAGGCAAACATAAATGCAAGCCAGACTTATTCCGTATTGTAACAGCTCCAGCACTGTGCCAGACAAGGTTTTGGCCCTCAGTCCTGTTTCTAGACTTGTAATGTTCACAGTGTAGAGTGGGAAATGCATTGAGCTAGAACATGACCCACAGAGAGTTTGAAATTCCTTACAAGTGGTTTGCTAATGGACCTAGTCTACAGGGTGAACTGTGTAACTGAAACTAGATGTTGTGGCCGGGGTGTAATGGGGAAGGGAGGAGTCAGAGGCCCAAGGATGCAGGATGGTTTTGCTTATAGAGTGTGGTCCCTCTGTAAAAGGTTATGCTTCATATCTCCTTTCTCCAGCCACAGCAACTGATCTTAGAATCAGAATAATGGGTTGGAAGGGACCTTGAAGATCATCCACTTCCACCCTTCTGCTGTGAACAGGAGCACCTTCCACTAGACCAGGCTGCTCCAAGCCCAGTCCAGCCTGGTCTCGAACGCTTTCAGGGATGGGGCTGCCGCAGCTTCTCTGGGCAACCTGTGCCTGAGCCTCACCACTTTCTCAAGGTAGAATTGCTTCCCTATATTCAATCTAACCCTGTCCTCTGGCAGTGTGAAGCCATCCTCCCTTGTCCAATCGCCTGTGCAATCCACCTGATGTGATGGATATGAAGTTGTTAGGACTTTTGGTCCTTCGCCTCTCAGGCCAGCAGCCTCTGGAGAGGTGAGCTGGGCTGTCCCTGGCTCAGAGATGGATGAGATGCAGCCAGCTGAACAGGACCTACAGGTACTATTTGCCTGCAAAAAGATCAAGGTCATTCCAATGATTAACTTACTGCCTCTCTCACCATTTCCTTTTTTATGGCTGCTGATACCTCCACAGGTTCCTCAGCATGGTTTTGAAGGGCTGGGGTGCTGGGAACTGAGATAAGTGTTTTCATCTAATAAAAAGGAAACCTTCTTCCACAACGCCTTTCCAAAGGTGTTTTTCAGAGAAGAACGACGTTTTCAGTCTCCACTGTGTGCTGGAGATTTCTGTGACTCGTCCTTTAGCTTTGTCATGTTTCCCGATTTCCACAGCCCTCACTCTTCCAATTAGACAGCCCCAGTCCATCTGTTTAATTTAATTCCAGAGGCATTGCTTTAATGATTTCTGTCAGTTGCCATCAGCTACAAGATGAAATCCAGTGTGCTGGAAGGCAAGTTTGGGGTCCATATTTTCTTTTTACAGTAAAACAATTATCATCTTCTTCCTCTTGGAAATGTCTTGTATCCAAAATGTGGGGAGGCATTAAGAAGCATTCTTCAATATTCCCATGGATAGGTCTCCATGAGAGGAGACTGGTGTCTGGCTGTGAGGGGAGATACAATAGTGGATCTAGTGGAGACAGATATTTAGGGTTTCTTTTTACATGAGACAGAGTCAACGTCCAAATTCTTTGGCTCCATGATGATACATGTTGTAACTGGGTCATGGGCTAAAGACACATCAGCTGTGACCATGTTTACAGCAGCAAAGAAAGGTTTTATGCTGTAATTCCTATTGCTGCAGGAATTACCATAGCATTGTCATATTTATTATTTAAGCTTTAATTAAATGCATACTCAGAGCTTTGTGGTGTGCAATAAAGCTATCATAAATGAAACCCCAGAGCACGTAGGACTTTAGCTGAATGTCTGTGTTCTGTAGAATAGTGACCTTTTTAATATTTGGTTATCAGCTACTCCGGTTTTTATCATTTCCACTGAAATAAAGTGACAGTGAAATATCAAGTCATCTTAACCTCCTCTGAGGCAGAGAACTACTTGTGTGGTAGGGGAAACTAAGGCACAGAGCAGCATGGAAAGTCTGAGTCCCAGTAGGATAAGTTTGAGTAGTTCTAAAAAACACTGGAACTAGCTTCTGCTCCCATTCAACCATATTGGCACAACCCCTGGGCAGCAATTCTGAAGGAGGGGGCTGAAGCATAAGCATAAGTCTGATGAGGAGTGGCTGAAGGAGCTGGGGGCCTCCGCCTGGAGAAGGAGAGGCTCAGGAGCGACCTTCTCACTCTGTAAAACTCCCTGACAGGTGGGTGGAGCCAGATGGAGATGACTCTTCTTCCAGGTAACAAGGGACAGAGAAAAAAGGAAACAGCCTCAAATTGTGCCATGGGAGTTGAGGTTGGCTATTAGGGAAAATTCCAAGCTTGAAAATATTGTCAAGCCCTGGAAGAGACTGCCCAGTGCAGTGGTGGGGTTACCATCCCTGGAGGGATTTAAAAGTCATATGGAAGTGGTACTTGGGGACAAAGTTTAGTGGTGGCCTTGGTAGTGCTGGAGGAACAGTTGGACTCAATTATCTGAAAGGGGTTTTCCAACCTAAATGGTTCTGTGATTCTGTGATTTTAAGGCTTCCAAAGTTTTCTGCACGGCTCAGGTGGTGGGGAGGAGCACCTGGGTGCATTCGCAGGGATTCCTTTCTCAGAATTCAGTTCAAGTGCAGTTCAAGCCTGTGCAAGGCTCCAAAAAGGCTTTCACAGTAGCAGCAGCAGCATTGCCCATGTTTTAATTGGACAGAAGTGCTCCAGCCATCAGAGCATCATTTTGTCCCCCTCTGAACTCACTCCAGCAGCTTCAGATCCTTCTGATTTGGGTGCCCCAGAGACGGAGTCAGCACTGCATATGGGGTCTCACCTGAGAGAAGCAGAGGGTCAGAATTGCCCCCTCCTCTGCTGTCCATGCTGTGGGATCTGCCCAGGGCATGGGTTTCTGACAGGGCATGTCAGGACATGTTGAGCTTTGTCTTCCCATTTCATTGAGGGCTTTAGCTTCCAAATTCCTCTTGACTCTTCCCCACATCATCTACTCATCTTAATTTTCTTTTTGGAGTTTTTACTTCCTGCACACCCTTTCTTCTTCTGCCTTCCTCTTCAGGTCTTTGCATTTCTTCACCTTTGCTTCTCAACACCTTTCTTCTGGGAATGACAAATGTCAAGTGACTCCTCCCTGAGCCTTGGCTCTCCTTTTCCTTCTTTACCTTTCTGTGCAGATCAAAGGAGCTGTGGGTCAAAGGTTCTCCCATGGAACCAGAACCAGCAGGCCATGGCCCAGTGTGGCCTCATCCCATCCCTCATGCTCCTTCAACCCTCCTTAGGGAGAGGAGTCAGGAAGTAGTTTGTTCCTTGCCTCTGTGTACATTGCTGAGAGCTGTGCCCCATCCCACGTGCAGTGAAGATGCTATGTGGCTGTTTTATATTGGTAATAACAATTCCTCATGCATTGTGATATTCTAGTGGGCTTGTTCTGAGATTGGTGAAGGGTGACTGATCTGGAACTGTTCCCTGTCTACAGGCAGTGACATGATGAACTGGTGCAGTCTTGTTATCTATATTAGGTACATACATCTGTTTCATGGGGTTTTTTTCACTCCTTTCACTTTAGGCTAGTCATTCAGACCTGTCTGCAGTGGAGCCGGAGAAATATCCAAGTACCTTTGGAAGAAGATAGGGCCCAATGTGTCACCTGTCAGAGAGCTGAGGAGTTGGATATGGGTTTCAGCTGTGATGACAAAACGTTTGGAGGGCCTGATCTTACAAACTGGGACATTGACTTTCAACCGCTCCCTTTTTGAGTGTTTTTGTTGAACAGTGACCACTTGGCTGTTCCTGCAGCTGTTACTCACACCTCTGCCTTGGCAGCACCCCCATCTCAGACCCCGGGGCATGAGTGTCCCTGTTTTCAGGGATGAACACCATCTTGCAATTCAGGCACAATGTGATGCTGTCAGTTTAGCAGGTTCCTGCACCTCTCCCAGCCACAGAAATGGCTTCTCTACACATTTTCTTACTGCTCCAGGCAGGGAGCAGGGCTTCTAATAGTCCTCAACTCCCTTGTCTGTCTTCATGCCTCTGAAAGATGATTCACCCATGTCACACTCTTAAAGAAAACTGAAGAATGTAACAATTACCACCTTTCAAGATTTTTTTTTCTCTTTTTTTGGATTCCATAGTCCCTTCTTATCCCTTTTTGAGGAGTCAATAATTTTCATCTGGGTTAATAATAGCACATCACAGTGCCAGAGATTGCTGCAGCTGCCTGGCTTTCTGTGCCATAGGTAGATGTAAACATGGTCCTAGGAAGGCACACATCCACATTTAGCTTCATCTGAGCAACTGTTCCTCCCAGCCCTCCTGCTGTGCTGAGTTTTACACAGTTAAGCTATAACCACGCAAGGATCTTCTTGTGTCCAGGCAGGACATGTGGCTCCTGCCAGAGCTCAGGGCAGCCGCATATCAAAACCTGGCCAGGCATTTGCATTGTGCTGATAACACGTGGTCATGGGGATCACCAGGCTTCTTGGTTCACCAACCCCAGCTGCCGGCGGTGGTCCAGGCATAACATCTCTCTTGACGCAGCCCCAGGCACCTCCCACCATCTCACCATTGTTTTCCCCACCCCCTGTATTGTATATATGTATTTATTTATTGAACAATATGTTAGTCCAGCCGTTATAAGCAGAAAGCACTTTCCCCAATCGATTGAACTGCCCAGCCAGCTCTAGCTCAGCATTGCCCTCTGAGTCATCACCAGGGTCAATTTAGATTTATATTCATGCTGATGAATAGGCTCTGCCTCTAATCCAATCAAAACTTTATCAGCAAATTAAAACACAGCTTGTTGAGGCTGTTGAGCACAGGTGAGTTATGGAGGGAAGCTGGAACAGCCTAGCCCAGTGGCATCCCACTCCTTCTAGGATCTGGTGTAGGGTGGTGTTCTGCCCCAGTGCCTCATAGCAAGAGGAAGAACACAGAAAGCGTATGGGCCAGAGAATCCCTCATTTGAAACTCACCCATCATGGGGTGGTTTGGGTTTGGAAGGGCCTTAAAGCTCATCTCATTATATTCCCCCTGCCATGGGCAGGGACAACTTCCACTAGACCTGGTTGCTCCAAGGTCCATCCAACCAGGCCTTGAACACTTCCAGGGATGGGGCAGTCACAGCTTTTGTAGGCGGCCTGTGACAGGGCCTTGCTACCCTCGCAGGGAAGAATTTCTTCATAGGAATGGAAGAATATCCCATCTAACCCTGCCCTCTGTCCCTTTGAAGTCATTCCCCCTTGTCCTGTCACTCCAGGCCTTTGTCCAAAGGTTCCCTTGGAGCCTCTTTAATCACCTGATTCTGCAAATCCCTTCCTTTTTTCCAGGAGCATTCACATGCTTTGTGTCGCTGAGTACAGTTCCTTTGCATTTTCATGGCACTGTTACCTTTCCTACAGGGTAATTTGCTTGAATGTCCCATTATGTGCAAATTGAATAGGTGCAGTTGATAGCTGTGATTCCAGGAGTCTAGCTGATGGACAAGCGCTCTGGAAGGGTTGGCACATCCCAAAAGCAGGAGATGCAATTGAAAGATGATTGGAAAGGAAGGCTGGATGTGTGATGTATTGTTATTAGATTAGTGCCAGTATTTTGGTACAGCAGATTTTGCCAGGAAGTGATGATATCAGTGCTTATTATTAAACTTGAGCCTCCCAGCCATTGTAAGAGCTTTGTTAATGTTTCTTACCACAGGGAATATGGTGCAGAGGGTAATTCACAGGGAGAGCAGAGCAGTTCTGCCACCATCACCTGCTACACCACTTCAGACCACCTTGCATCTAGCAGTTGTGGTCCTCTGCTCAACTTCTCACAGAAGGTCACTTCCCAGAGAAGAATGCTGAACATGTAGGCAGTGGATGGAAAGGACAGGGCTTCCTCCGTATCCAAGAGCACTCTGATGGAGTGCCTGGGAAGAAGAACACTCATTTCAGTGTAGTCACTGAGGGCACGAAAGGCAGATGGATGGAGTTATCAAGAAAATGACAAATCCTGTTTTACCATATGACTTGCTCAGTACCTGTAGCTCACTCATGGGCCACAATGTTGCGGATTAAGGTCCTACACTGAGACTTGGGATCATTTCCCTTAAAATGAGCCAGATTCAGGGACCTGAAGGTATATCATAGGCTGTGAGCTAAAATTGAAGTAGAGCAGTCTCTTTGGTGGTAATAGCCATGAGAATGGGGTCCAAGATGGGTGGTTTGACCATATTAGAACCTTGATCACCTGAGTGATCTGTGAGGCTTAGCTGCCTGGTGGGGATGCTGGAAACCTGATTGCAAGAATCACAGTAAGCCAGCTGTTAGGGCAAGATCATCAAAGGCTTAATTGAAGCACATAATTTCTTGCATGAAGGAGTCACCAGTCCTGTCACTGCCAGGGCAGTGGCTGCCCAGGGCAGTGGTGAAGTCCCCATCCCTGGATGGATTTAAAAGCCGTGATTCCATGATTCTATGATGTTTTCTGTTCAGTAGGTAGATGTCCATCTCTAGCAGCATGGAAGTTGTCAATACAGGTCCCATAAAATAACAGGACATAACCTGTCCTGCCATCTTCCATCCTGCACCTCCTGCTTTCATGGGGACCTCCTCTTCAAGGTCTTTGATGCAGTTCACTTGATGACTGGGTGGACCACAGTAGCACCAAGTACTGGAGATGCAGGATGTTTCCAGAGGAATCCAGCACTGGATTTCCAGAAGAACTTCATATAGATTAGTGACCTGTGCTAGTGCTTTCCCAACTATAAAGGCTGGATGTGGTGCATCTCCCTCTGTTCCACAGTCTTTGACAGATGGCACAGTGCCAGACAGATGATAAGGGTAGGTCTGTCTACCTAATGACCAGAGGTGGGAGAGCCTGGGCGGGTAGCCTGTGGCTACATCTATTCTGGATGTCCAAGGCCACACAGTTGGCCTCACAGGGTTTTTCTTGCAGCCAGACCGCTTCCTTGCTTTGCAGTTTGCTGCAGCCATAGAGAGCAGTGGTAAAGGTCCAAGTTCTGAAGGAGAGGTGAGAGTGGAGCTAGGCATGCTGAGCAGCCCTTCTGAGAGCTGCTGAAGGAATTTCAGGATGCATTTTGTGCCATGTGCCCCTTATCAATGGTCCTAAGGTAGTCCAGAAGGATCTACAGGCTTGTTGTGGCACTCCTACATGGGATGTCCTCACTGATACAGCCTTAAGGAGCAGTGTAGCAAGATAGTGTAGACATGGAGCAGATGTTTGGATTAGTGTCTTTTCCCTGGCATCACATTGTCTCTTCTCAGATCGTAGTGTGGCCTGGGGGCAGGGCAGGGGTTGCATTGCCATAAAGGCCTGAGGATGACACAGTGAAGTTGTCTCCCTGGAACTGTACTGAAGATTGTGGGTCACACACTGGCCCTTCAAACAAAATCAAAACTACTTAGTGAACTGAGAGAAAACGCAGGCTCATTGAAGAGATTTGTGTGGTAGAGAGCACATCTGTGATGAGAGGCTGCTCTGGGCTTTATGGCTTCTACTGCTGATATCTGAAAGTAGGTGAGGTGATCCACCATCAAGAAAGATGTCAACCTGTTGGAGAGGTACACAGGAGGCTGTGGAGGTGCTTCAGGGGCTGGAGAGAGGCTGAGAGTGGTGAGGCTATTCAGAAGAGAAGGCTCCAGGGAGACCTTAGAACCCCTGCCAGTGTCTAAAGAGACTCCAAGAGACCTGGAGAGGGACTTTGGACAAGGGCCTGGAGTGACAGGATGAGGTGGAGTGGTTTCCCATTGACAGAGGGCAGGGTTAGATGGGATATTGGGAAGAAATTCCTCCTTGTGAGTATGGTAAGGCTCCGGCACAGGTTGCCCAGAGAAGCTGTGACTGCCTCATGCCTGGAAGTGTTCCAGGCTTAATTGGATGGAGCTTGGAGCAACTAGGTCTAGTGAAATGTGTCCTTGCCCATGGCAAGGGGTTGAAATTAGATGAGCTTTAAGGTCCCTATCTAACCCAGAGCATTTCAGGTTTTTGTGATGCCCATCCTTAGTGCCTGTTCTAAGCCTTCAGGTATCTTAATATGATCATGGCTGTGCAACTCGATCCACTCAAGAACCTGTGCATTGCAGCATGCTTCCAATGACTGAAAAGGGGAAGGGTCATAATTGGAAATTACTGTTTGCGGAATAAAAGCCAGAACCTCTCAAACTAAATATTATAGAGCAAACTATATTGTCGAAATATGGATATAAATGGAGTACAGATGTAAATGAGCTCTGTATGCTCACAAGGATTGCCTGAAAGGAGAGTGGAGCCAGGTCAGGGTCAGTCTCTTCTCCCAGGTAACAAGTGACGGGACAAGAGGAAACAGCCTCAAGCTGCACCAAGGGAAGTTTAGGTTGGATATTGGGAAAATTTCTTCCCCACAAGGGTTGTCCAGCTCTGGCACAGTCTGCCCTAGGGAGTGGTGGAGTTCCAATTCCTGAAGGGTGTAAGAACATTTGGATGTTTGACATAGGGATGTAGTTTAGGGGGGAATGATGCCTAAGATTTTTAGCTTTTTGTATATTTTATATATTTGTAGCTTTGTAGATTGCTAAACATAGCTGTAGCTTCTAGTATTTTTCTTATCTTTCCTCCCTACATTTAGGAACAATAAGCTAACCTTATAAACACATTCCTAAGTACTGTTTAGTCTTATTCCAAGAAGATAACCAGCTACAAGGACATTCTCTTTTCCAATCAGAATCTGGACCAGACATAACAGAAGTGGGGCAGAAGAACCCTCTGGAATACTTCCAGTGGAGCAAGACCCCAGGAATTATTGCCTAACCAACTAACCTTTTAATTGGACAGTATATGATAAGCACACTAATCAACTAACCTTATAAAAATAGTAGAATTACGATACCATGTGCAGTTTTCACCACGTTGTGTACCTGAAAGCTTTCAAGTAAAGATTTGCTTTTATAGTCACTTTAACATTATTGGAAAGATCTATTACATTTTCCATGTATCAGTAAGCTTGACAGTGTTGGGGAAACAGTTGGACTCGATGGTCTTAGAGGGCTTTTCCAACTTAAACAATTCCATGATTCTATATCCTGCCCCCAGTCCTGGTGCTGTGCTCACTAGAGGTGACTTTATACATGGTGAGGAGTGCACCAGTGCTAGTAAAGAGTCGGCCTCTGCTATACCATGCTCAAATAATGAGATAACCACCCTTGATTCTGCTAATGCATTTATAGGGTAAATGGAAGAGGAGCTTAAATTAAATTCCAGATGTGACTTGACAAGCCACAGCCTGCAGGTATATGTCAGGCTGTGGCGCACATTGCTGTCAGCCTGTGAGCCATGTCACTGGTGATGAATGCTAACAAATGAGTTACTGTCTAGTTGTCATGGGAAGCCTGCATGCTAGGAAAAAAAAAAAAACTGGCTTCAAGCTGCTTTCAGAAGGAGTGAGGAATTTAATTCTGGCCTGATGATTGTTTGTATTCAGAAGAAGAGAGTGAGGACTTCCACACCAAAATGGCCTGGGCAGTGCATCCCATGTCCCACTGCAGCATGTTCAAAATGTGCAACATTTGCTGGCAGCTCAAAATCCAGTCCTGGACTGATCCCCAGCTCCATGGGCAGCAGGGCAGGGGAGAAGCTTCTGACCCTCTGCTCCATTCCGATGAGACCCCACCTGCAGAGCTGCATATGGCTCTGGGGTCCAACCTCAGAAGTATGGGAAGCTGCTGGAGTGACAAGGTGAAGTGGAGTGAAACTGCTTGGATTCACTAAGGAGATGCTCCAAGGTCTGGAGCACCTCTGCTCTGGAGGCAGGCTGGGAGAGCTGGGATTGTTCAGCCTGGAGAAGGGAAGGGTTCAGGGACACCTTAGGGCCCCTTCCAGTGTCCGAAAAGGCTGTGAAGTTCAAGTCATAGAATCACAGAATCGCAGGATTGTTTGGGCTGAATGGGTCTTAAAGCTCATGTCATTCCACCCTCTGCCATGGGCAGGGACACCTGCCACTAGATCAGTTTGCTCCAAGCCTCAGTCTGGCCTGGAACACTCTCAGGGATGGAACAGCCATGACATCTCTGGGCAACTTGTGCCAGAGCATCACCACCCCCACAGACAAGAATTTATTCCTGATATCCAGTCTATCCTTTGTCAGTGGGAAGCCAATCCTGTTGTACTGTCACTCCAGGCCTTTGTCCAATGTCTCTCTCCGGGACTTTTGGAGCCACTTTAGGCCCTAAGGGGCTCTAAGGTCTCCCTGGAGCCTTCTCTTCTCCAGGCTGAACAGCCCCAACTCTCTCAGCCTGTCTTCTAAAGCAGAGGTGTTCTAGCCCTCTGATTATCTTCAGAGCCTCCTCTGAGCTGCTTGCTGTGGAAGTTGTTTGCACTTCTTGTGATAGGATGGCACCTTTAGTATCAGAGGTGCAGGTGCTGTACAATTGCCTCCCAAAAGCAATGTAGTTTTGCTTCCCTTAATCTGCAGAATGTTACAATAATCTTCCTTTTTGCAGGGACAGGGTGGCCTTGGAGCCAAGGTCTGTGTCTAGGAATATACCTTGTGCTAGAAGCATGTTATGTGCATGTCTCCTCAGAAAGATTGCATATCTCTACAGTGTCACCCCTTCCTCCAGTGCCTCCCTCATCTGATTCATTTTAGCATATGCTGGTGGAGTTCTATTTGATGAAATGTTCAGTTATGGTCGTGGGTTAACTTCCCGGGAATGTTTACATTCCCAGGAATATTTGAAGAGGGCTTTCTTGAGCACTTCTCAGTCTCTGAAGGGCTTCAATTCCTCATCTGCTACTTCTGCCTTACTTTCCTTCTGTTTTGTGACAGTGTGGTAAAGGCTCTGCTCACAGCTAATGCAGATCCAAACCTTGGGGATGATTTCAGCAGTGTATATGAGATTGCCAAAGAAAAAGGCCTCCATTCCTTGGAAGGTAAGATGGTTTGTGTGTAGCTACTGACATTTGCTTTTCAGGTCTCAAAATTTTGTTTCCTGATCTGACCTCATGGGTTATTTTTTAGAGCTTGTTTCATCTTCTTCCATTTAAATGCAAAGTAATTGGTGGTTCTTGGGTGAATATGTGTCTGAAGAGGAAAGAAACATTACGTAGATATTATATAGAAGCAATCCTTCAATTTACCAGAGATAAACTGGTTTTATAAAGCCAGAGGTAAATACAAAGTCAGAGATAGGAACGTCATTCCATTGACTTACATGCAGCTACATCCTGGGGAAGGGGAAGGGTTCAGGACGATGTATTCCACCAGCAGCCTTAATCTAGATCTTATCAGGAGCTGTGAAATGAAGACAGACTTTGAAATTGAAATAAAGCTGAATGATGCAAGTGGTTGCAGTGCCTACTGTTGGGTTTGGGCAGGCATCAGTATCAGCTCTCAGCCCTAGATGACTTTCCTTGAAAACAAGGTCATTTTCTAGAGTCATGTCATCTCATTATGGATATTCTTGGCAGATCTCAGTTTCCACACTCACCCTTTCATTATCCTCATCACTGGGATGTTGATGTAGACTCAGAATGATAGAATCATGGGATGGTTTGGGTGGGAAGGGACCTTTAAAGCCCATCCAGTCCAACCCCCTGTCATGGCATGGATACCTTCCACTAGGCCAGGTTTCTCAGAAACCTGCTTTATTTATTCAGACCTCTTTAAATTTCCCAGTTTCCATTTTTTATGGCAATAAATGGTGGTAAAATTTTCTTGGTTTTATGATTATCAGGATATGTTTGGATTCTAGGTGCCCAGCTGTGCTTTGGAGCAGCCAGCTGCATGTTCAGAGATTCTTCTGTTCCTCATGCTGGCAAGAATGATAGTAGGACTCAACCCCCCTAAAATGTCCCTTTCTTTCCTTCCCCATTCCATTAGCCTTTTCTCTATCCAAGCACTGTGTGGCCTGCCAGCCTCACCTCTGAGCTGGCAGACCATGGGATATTTCCCAGAAATCCCCCTTGCCCTGCCAGAGCCCAGCCAGCCACTGGGACTTGGATTCCCAGGTACGGCTGCATCCACAGTGGCTGCTTTTGTGTTCTCTGACTTGTTTGGGAGTTAAACCTTGTTCCAGCTGCTCTGGGTAGAAAATGGAAGGAAGTCGCCCACTTTGTCCAGAGCCTCAGTCCGCACAGCATGGTTTGCAGAGCCTGAGTTATATAGTAATAGAATAGAATCATGGAATTATTTTGATTGGAAAAGCCCTTCTAGACCATAGAGTCCAACCATTCTCCCAGCACTGCTGAGGCCACTGCTAAACCGTGTCTCCAAGAGCCACATCCACATGACTTTTAAAGCCCAGGGATGGGCAGATGTTGCCAGGGCTTAACAACCCTTCCCATGAAGAAATGTTTCCCAATATCCATCCTGAACCTCCCCTGGCACAGCTTGAGGACATTTCCTCTTGTCCTGTCCCTTGTTTCTTGAGAGAAGAGCCTGACCCCCCACCTGGCTCGACTCTCCTGTCAGGGAGTTGAGGAGAGTGAGAAAGTCCCCCCTGAGCCTCCTTTTCTCCAGGCTGAGCCTCCTCAGCTCCCTCAGCCACTCCTCACCAGACTTCCACAGCTCTATTGCCCTTCTCTGGACATGCTCCAGTGCCTCAATGTCCTTCTTAGAGTGAGGGACCCAGAACTAAGCTCAGATGTGGCCTCATCAGCGCCCAGCACAGGGTCACTTCCCTCGTCATGCAGCCACACCATGGATGCTGCTGAAGCACAGTGACATTATCCATGGGCCTGTCTGTGCTTTTGACTCAGAGGTGAAAGCTCTGTGAAAGCCTGAGGAAGGTGTGATATTTGAACCTTTCATAAAGCACAGGTTGAGTTAAGAAGATGGAACAGTGAGGCGACAGCTTTGACAGGGCATTATTCTGTATTTTTAAAAGCTCCCTGCTCTCATCCCTCACTGTGACCCACCCGTGCAGCAGACCTACTTCTCGATGGGAGAGAGAGTATGCATAGATCATATCCCTATAGCAGGGAATGTAAAATGAATGAAACTACATTAAAAATGAGCAATAGAATGCCAATACATAATGCATGTACATAGACTTTATTTAAGATAAAGTGTATCAACCAAGAAAGTTAATTGTTTTTGTCTGCATTCATCCCTCTCTAATGTTACATATTTCGGGATGAAGAAAAGATAAGGCCACTCTGTGAGAAGTTGCATTAATTCTTTGGTTGACATGTTTTATTAAAAAGAATAAATTCAGTTGCATTTTTAAAAAGAGAGAGAGAAACTGCGTTTGTTTTTTCTTTTTTTTTTAGACATTTACATATTTTGTGTATAAATATTTTTTCATAAAAACATCCAAATCAAGAGGGTGTGCTCCACAACTACTGCACAAAATATATTACAGACATTTATATGGATGGCATGAAGGGAGACAGAGGGCTGAAAATTTCCAGGCACCCAGTGATGGATGGTGGACGAGGCTTCCCCTGACGCTTTATTGAGTTTCTGATGATTATCTTTCTCAGAGACATTTTTTACAGATGACGGCCAAGCTGTCACAACGGACCATGGGGGAAAAAAAACAACAATAATAACACTTTAATCTCTTTACTGCGCTGCTCCCTAGTATCTCAGATTCATCTTCCCTGACGCACGCAGTTCATTATCCTGCTCCTCCCTGGGTAGGAAATGACGACAAATAAATATACATACTCACCCTGTGTGCTTGGAGAAAGGACCCAGGGAAGGAAAGGAGCCAGGGCATTAATTGATCTTCCTGGAGGGACTGTGGTTCATTAGTGGAGATGCTGGGCTCGGACAGCATCAGGTATTCATCACAGTGTTTCTCTCTTCTGAACTTTTTGACTCTCATCAATCTTTTGATTGTTCTTAGGAGGGACCGTGAAGTCCCTGCAGCCCATCTGCTTTCCAGCTCTGCTTGCTTTGCCATAGCACAGTATAAGGTGCTCAGAACACTTGGAAGCTCTCCCTGACCCTGGATCTGGGTCTAATGAGTTATAGGTGCAGACCCTTTCACCAAGGAGCTGGACACACCTCCAGGAGCAGAATTTGGCCCACCAGGTGGATGGTGTTCATTTGAATGGAGACAGCATACACCAGTTCCACCATCACTCATGCTCCATGGGTGGACAGAGTATTTATGGGGCTTCCCCTGTACCATTGTCTCACCACCCTCACAGGGAAGAATTTCTTCCCAATATTCAATCTTACCCTGCCCATTGTCAGTTTGAAGACATTCCTACTTGTCCTGCCATTATCAGCCCCTGTAAAAAGTCACTCTCTCTTATTTTTTTTTGCTGATGACTAAAGCAAAGATTTTAAAATCCAGGTTTTCTAAAGCCTGATCCTCAGACCAGCTACAGGACAGCAGGGGTGCTGCAGACCCTTCCTTCAGAGCCATGCCCTGCTGAGACACATGGACTTATGTGCTGGAGACTCCCAAAATCAGGAATTTGCTTGAAGGCCAAGCCCTAGTGGGGCAGCATTCATTCCTGTCACAGTTTCCCTTCTGTTTGCTAAAATCGTTATTTAGATTAGATATTGGGAAGAAATGCTACCCTGTGAGGATGCCAAGGCCCTGGCACAGGTTGCCTAGAGAATCTGTGACTGCCCCATGCCTGGAAGTGTTCAAGACCAGGCTGGACAGAGCTTGGAGTAACTTGGTCTAGTGGAAGGTGTCCCTGCCTATGGCAGGGGGTAGAACCAGATGAGCTTTAAGGTCTCTTCCAAGTCAAGCCATCCTGTTACCCTACAATAAATGGCTGGAAAAAGGCTGAGGTCTTCACTCAGGTGTTCTCCACCCACCTCTTTCCCTGCTTGGGCACTGTGTAGGTAGTCACTGGGATACATGGAAACTATGTTGTCCTTATCTCTACTGCTGCTCAGTGGAGTGGCGGCAATGGCCACCAGAAATCCCCATTGGGGTCCTGGTGGTCCCAGAAAAGGTCACAAAGCCCTTAAGAAGCTTCCTGCCTTGTGAGGGGTGGTGGGTCCTGCTGCTGCACATCCAGATGAGCAGTTCTTTAGTTATCTCAGTGAGCTGAGCTTTCACTCTTTGTCCCCTACAGTCCTTGTCACCCGGGAGGATGACTTCAACAATCGTCTCAACATTCGAGCTAACTTCAAGGGCTGCACAGCTCTACACTACGCAGTTCTGGCTGATGACTACCTGACAGTCAAACTGCTGCTGGATGCAGGTGAGTTTTGTAGTTCCACCCAGCTCATGGGCCAGGAGCACTTCTGAGTCAGCCCATCCTACAAAACTGTCAGGTTCAGACACAGGCCACACTCTGTCACTGTCACAATTTGATGTGATTTGCTGCTTGCTTTCATCTCTTTATGTTTTATCTTCTGTGTTCCCATTCATTCCCCCTGTTTTTTTTCCATGTGCTTTCAGAGATTCTTCTCACCTTAGTCATTGAGTTTTCCCTTTCCTCCTGCAGTTCAACAGCCAGGGAATCATGGAATCTTGGAATGGTTTTGGGTTGGAAGGAACCTCAAAGATCATCCAGTTCTAACCCTCTGCCTTGGGCAGGGACACCTTTCACTAGACCTGGTTGTGCCAAGCTGCATCCAACCTGGCCTTGAACACTTCCAGGGATGGGGCAACCACAGCTTCTCTGGGCAACCTGTGCTAGGGCCTCACCACCCTCACAGGGAAGAATTTCTTCCCAATATCCCACCTAACCCTGCCCTCTGTTAATGGGAAGCCACTCCCCCTTGTCCTGTCACTCCAGGCTCTTAGAGCACTCTCCAGCTCTCTTGGAGCCTTTTTAGGCACTGGCAGGTGCTCTAAAGTCTCCCTGGAGCCTTCCCTTCTCCAGGCTGAACACCCCCCATTCTCTCAGCCTGTCTCCAGAGCAGAGGTGATCCAGCCCTTGGAGAGCTTCTGTGACCTCCTCTGTTCTCACTCCAGCAGGTCCACACCCTTCTAATGCTGGGAGCCCCATAGCTGGACTGGGTGCCCCACATGCCCCCACTGGTGTCTGCTTAGCATTATTTCATTTCCCACCTGCAGTATTTACTCAGGCCTTCTGTCATATCTCTCATGTCCCTTTGTGGAATGGAAGGGTCCCCGCTATACCAGGAACGGCTCTGCTCTGTAGACAAGGCACAGGATAGATGCTGGTACCCAGATGAAATGGTGGTCACTCAAGTACTGTTGGCACCGGGACAATGCAGCTCTTGTGAGAATTAGTCGGAATTAGCTTATGCAGTTACTGGTCCTCCTGATTAAATCACAGGGCCCTTCTCATGGAGCCTGCTTCACTATCATCTCATTTATACTCACCTGGGCAACCTGTTCAGTGCTCAACTGTCTTCATGGGGAAAAAGCTTATCAGCACTAGTGAAGTAGAATGAGAAGATGCATTTAACCAACAGAATAGGAATGTGCTGCCATGACAACAGTTTTTATATGTACCCTCCTGCTGTTCATTCTGGGATGATATTTGTGACTCTTGTGCTGTTCTCCAAAGCTGGCATCTGCTTATTGTGTACCTGCACATGCACAGTGCATCAGACCACCAAGCTGGTCCATAATTCTGCTTTCCTCCAGATGTCATGTCCTCTGTCCCCAGCATTCCTTCTCCTCCAGCAATTTCAACAGCTCTCCTCCTGCAATATCCCCAAGGTCACCTGGAGATGAGCCAGCCACAGTAATGATATCCCTGCCTCAGACGTATGCTGCCAGCAGCCTCTGCCAGGTGGAGCATAAAGTGGTCACCTGTTGCAGCCTGGCCCTACCAGAGACAGGCTCACTAGGGTCTGGTTGGCCAGATGCTGATTTTTGCAAAGATTTGAGGAATGTTGTAGTCTTCGTGGTGTGGGCATCTCAGAAGTAAATTCTAGGGTCACAGACAAGTATGTAATGGTATGATGTGGTCTCATAAGGCTCATTCTTTAAGAAAGCAGCTAAAAAGATAATAGAAAGTAGCATCTGTGATGGCTAAACATCCCCAGATGGGATGAGGAAAATTAATTGTGGCAACATTGAACCTTGATACTCATCTGTATTATGTGCTTGTTATCATTCACAAATAGAAATATAAGAGTGAAAGGGTAAGATTCTGTAGCACTGAACTCCAAGTCAGGGTTTCTCTGGGAGCCTTACAGATACCTTACAGAGAATCCCAGCTCCTGGCCATAAATTAACCCAAAAACAAAGGAACCAATGAAAGAAATTCTATTGCAAAGGCAGGGTTCCTTGCAGGGAAGAGAGCTGAAAAAGCAGGCAGCTGCTCAGGAAGCTGTGGGTCTGTGTGGACATGGTGGCTGGGAAGTCTTCAGACAAAAATACTGTCCTCCCCAAGTGGGGTCCATTGCATTTTTCTGACATAGAAGCCCCCATCCATGCTCGCAGCATACGTGGGCGTTGCATGAACAGAGAACCTGGCATAGTCCCAGAGCATATGACTTACTGCATGTCTGTTGCATGGGCCAAGCAGCACCTGCTCAGCAGGCACTTGGCCACAGGCACTGATGGTCAGAAGGTCTCCAGCAAGACCTCTGGGATCTCACAGTCGTGGGCAAGGGTGCCCACAGGAGGAGCAGAGCGGAGCAGGCTTTACCTGCTTGAGCAACAGTTTGTGAATGCACAGACAAGGGCATTGTGGGAGAGTGCAAGGGCCTCTGGAGTGTTACAGAGAGTGGCAGTGGGGTTGAAGGGCTGGAAAAGTCCTTGTCTCAGCAGTATTGGGAACAAATCTGTGCAGAGAGTCTGTACTGGAGGCTGGAGAGTGTTTGACATATGTCATGGTGTGAATCATAGAATCACAGTATGGTTTGGACTGACCACTCCCAGCTCTCCCAGCCTGTCTCTGGAGCAGAGGGGCTCAGCCCTCAAAGCACCTCTGTGGTCTCCTCTGGACTCACTCCAGCATTTCTAGATCCTTCTGTTGTTGGACCCCAGCGCTGGAGGCAGCACTGCAGGTGAGGTCTCACCTTCTCATCTGGGGAGTGGGACAGAGGGGCAGAATCACCTGGAATAGCATTTTCTACAAAGATACCTGCTTCTCATTTCTGCCTTGGAAAGCCTCCTTGCATGACACATGTTATCAGTTGATTGAAAGTACCAGGGCAGCTCCTTGGTTACCCTAAGTACGGGTAAAAGATCGGTGCAAATATGTGAAGTTGGCACTAAAGATTTTTTCCATCCTGAATAAATCAGTGTAAGGAGTAAGTCCACCTTATTTCTCCAGTTGTGCCCTGCTTAGCTCTCCAAGTTCTCTTCCAATTCAGGCCTCACTTCACAGAGGCAACTGTTCTTCTTGTTCCAGAGATATTTCTGTTTCTGTCCTGGAGCCACTGCCATCCCTGTGAATGGCCCTTTTTCTGCCTGGTGCCCACAGAGAGTTCTTTGTTTGTAGCAAAGTGTCTCAGCTTGAAAGAACTCACTTGGGATCTCAGAAAAAAAAAAGCATTTAACAATCTGTGGGACCGTGTTTGTTTAAGTACAAATGGAAGGATTGTGTGAAATCAAAGTGGAAATTCAGAACTTAGCCAGAAGATGTGATGGTCACTCATCACTGTTCTGTTCTTAGTCCAGCCCCACGGAAATACTTCTGGATCATGCTCAAGAGCCTCAGAGTTCATTTCCAAGCGGAAATCCTTGTCTTGTAGAGCATGTTCCAGTGCTCAGATCCTGGAGACTGCAACTCACCAGTGGGAATCTCCATTTGGCAATGGTGTGAAATTCCTAGTGGATCCCCTCCCAAGGTTGAGTTCATAGTGTTCCTCAGATTAATCCCTGTTCACTGTCCATAATACCCACTTACCCTTTGCAGTCATGGTTTAGGATACAGATTTATGAGGATTATTTGCTAAGTGTAATAAACTTCACCTTTCTGTCAGGTGGACTCTGAGCTGCTGGGGTGACAGCAGACCCTTCCCTGCTCTTCCAGCAAGTTTTGGGTGCTGGAATTGGATTTCCTGGTGGGCTTATGATAGGAGGACTTCAGGGCATTCACTGGAGGCGTTCCCCTCCTCCCAGTTCCATGCGATAACAAAGCAGGGGATCCCTGCCTCCTAGTCAGTGTAATCTGGGATGAATACATGGCCAAGGGTCTTCGTGTGAAGATCGAACACCGTTCAGCCCTTTGTGAGGGTAATTCCCCTGTGCTGCCATTGACATCGCACACAGGGTGGCTCCTGGTTGCTGACATGGAACAGGCTCCCCTTCATCTCTCCCTACACCTGCCTTTTACTAACTCTCCATTTACTCTCCCTCTAACTTCAATCGCTGGTGCTCTGCCCTCGGGCCAAAGCCATTAACTGCCCAGGCCCTCTCTGCTCCAACCACTTCCCAACCCCCCTGTTGTTTTTTAAGGGAAGCCCCCTGCACTTGCCCCTCACCCCACATCCCTAGCCTTTTGTGGCCCATTCAGTGACTCGCTTGACCTCTCCAGGACCTTATAGCCCTTTGGTCAGCATGTGTGTGCCCAGCAGACTGCGAGATGAAGTGGCAGCTCTGTTGTCCTTTCGGGCAGTTGTTGGTGACATTTCACAGTCCCCTGACCTGAGGCAACACCATAAATATCGGTGTTTGGGGAAGGGGTGGGTGAGCACTTGTATCCACAGAGTGCACCAGTTGCTACTGCAGCCACAATTGATTCCAGGGACTTTGTGTTTGGCTCAGAGGAAGGCAGGCAAGGTCACTAGCTTGCTGGTGACAGAAGTTTCCTTGTTTTAGAGGGAGCTTTTATTATGTCAGCATTTAAGTGAAATAGCCAGTATTAAAAGGTGCAGCTTTCTGGCAATGGCGTAACCCTGCCATGGAGCATAGCCAGCATCAACCTCCCTTCTACAAACGGTTCTGCTCCAGAATCTATTGCTGAAATGCAGGGAGGCACGGATTCATGTGTCCAGAGTCATGGAGATTGTTCAAGGACTGGAGCCACTCTGCTCTGGAGACAGGCTGGGAGAGCTGGAGTTGTTCGCCTTGGAGAACGAAAGGCTCCAGGGAGGACCTTAGAGCACCTGCCACTGCCTAAAGATAGCTCCAAGATAGCTGGAGAGGGACTCTGGATAAGTGCATGGAGTCAGAGGACAAGTCAGGGCTCCCCTCTGACAGAAGGCAGGATTAGATTGGATATTGGGAAGAAATTCTTCCCTGTGAGGGTGGTTAGGCCCTGGCACAGGTTGCCCAGAACAGCTGTGGCTGCCCCATCCCTGGGAGTGTTCCAGGCCAGGCTGGATAGGTCTTGGAGCAACCAGGTCTTGTGGAAGGTGTCCCTGCCCATGGCAGGGGAGTGGAATGAGGTGGGCTTTAAGGTCTGTTCAGCCCAAACAATCTTGTGATTCTGTGATTCAGAGCTAGGGACAGCACTGCTGCTGCTCAGGGATTTGCCCTGCAGGTAAATGACCCTTCTCCCAGCATGAGAAACTGTTCACTTTTCACAGCCTTGTACTGGGAAGACTTGTCATAACTGTGGTAACCTTTCAGTAAATTAAAGTTACACTAGACAGAGCACAGAAGAAGATGCTGCAGGAACTGTCTTAGGTTGGAGCTTACAGAATGCAAAATCAGAATATTGTGAGCACTTGCTTATGTATACACCTGAGAAACTAGGCACAGGAAGAAGCATAGGAGCAAGATTCCCCTGGTGTGTAGCAGCTCAGCTGCCATTTTTCTAGGATCTCAAAATTCATTTCCAAGTACTTTTCTGAGGTGTGTTTGGGGTGTGTGCGTGTGTCCATGTAGCAAGGGGCTGTCTGAATTGTCATCTGCTGACATGTGGAAGTGTTGTTTCTACGCGGTTGTGTGGCAGTGCACTACTCTGCTGCTGCATGTAGGTGAGTAGGGGCTTGTATTTCCTACCCTTGCCTAAAAATAAAGCAGTTCCTTCCTTCAGAGATGGGCTATGCCAGTTCGTGGGACTTCCCCTCTCTCTCCCCACTGCAGAAACCAACACGTGCCCTCCTGCCAAACCTGAGCAGGCTCCATATGTCCCCCATTCTCCTCAGTGCTTTCCACATCCCTGACTGCCCTGCTTTCTATTTCCCATCTTCAGAAATCATCCCCTCTGCTCCCAGCTCCTCCTAGAGCCAGCACACAGGCTGACCAGGCTCTTACTGCATTGGAAATGCCTCCTGCAATACATCTGTAGGGAGATCACATGATCACAAAATGGTTCAGGTTGTAAGGGACCTTAAAGGTCTTCTCATTCGACCCCACTGCTATGGGCAGGGATACCTTCCATTAATTTAGATTGCTCCAACCCCATCCAACCTGGTCTCAAACATTTCCAGGAATGGGGCAGCCACAGCTTCTCTGGGCAACCCATGCCAGTGCCTCACCAACCTCACATGGCAGAATTTCTTCCTAATACCCAATCTAACCCTACCCTCTATCAATGGGAAACCATTCCCCCTTGTCCTGTCACTCCTTGCCCTTGTCCAAAGGTCCTCTTCAGCAATCTTGGAGTCTCTCATCTCTAATTAGATGTGCAAGAGAGAGAGGAAGAAATGAACATACATTTGTGGAAACGTTTTAGCTGCAATAACCTGGTCTGTTGAACTTGATTTGCTAGTAAATTTAGCCCAGTGCATTTATGCATAATGTTGTGCACTCACCTCCTCAGTCCAATGTAATTGCAGATCTTGTGAGTAGGGTGAGTGATGGGTAAACAGATTATGTAGCCAGCATCGCAAGAGATGGGCTTTGGACATCAGAAAGCAAAAGTGCTTATGGTATTCTTTGGAAAAAACAGGTTCTAATTAATTGGGTTTTTCTAACCCAATTAATTTCTTATTAACTACTGCATAATATGTCTTGGAGTGTTTTCTGTTGCATCCCAGATTAAAAGGGTCCATTCTTCCAGAGGGAGAGTAAAGGATATCCCTAGAGAGTAGGCTCTCAGGTCCCCAGCAGCCACTTCCAGAGAGGAGATAGCTTTGGTTTTAACACATCCAGAGAAAGTAACATTGAGGTTTTGCTGCAGTCAGCAGTTACCATAGTAAAAAATAGCTCAGGACAGAACTCCTCCCTCTCTACAACTCCCTGAAAGGAGGGTGGAGCCAGGTGGGGGTCAGGGTCTTCTCCCAGGTAACAAGCAACAGGATTAGAGGAAACTGCCTCGAGTTGTGCCAGGGGAGGTTTAGTTTGGATATGGGGAAAATTTCTTCCCCAAAAGGGTTGTTCAGGCTTGGCACAGGCTGCCCAGTGCAGTGTTGGAGTCCTCATCCATGGAGGGATTTAAAAGTCTTGTGGGTGTGGCACTTGGGGACATGGGTTAGTGCTGAGGGAGTGGTTGGATTTGATGCTCTGTCGAGGCTTTTCCAACCCAGAAAATTCCATGAAACTGTTCTGTGACAGGCTTTGTAAACCACACTGTGCAGAGTAAGGCTCTGCACAACCTGTGTGACTTCCTCCTGTTTTTCCTTTAGAGTGGCTGGGACAAGGTTTAGCTTACAAGCAGGTCAGAGCATACAAATGCAGCCACTGTGGATGCATCTGTCCCCAGGAATGCAAGTCCCAGTGGCTGGCTGGACCCTTTTTGGTGGGTAGTAGTACCACCCTTTTTGGCATGGTAGCTGTCCTGGGTGGTCTGTTGTGGAGGTTTGCTGCCCAGTGCCAGAGTGCCTGACATCCTCTCTCCCTCTCCATGCTCATATTTAGAAGAGAATGGGATAAATTCCGTATTGATTCTTCTGTTGCACTGTAAATTTTGCAAAAGATGATTAAATAGTGCAATAGCATCTGTGAGTGCTGAGGCTCAATATGTTCTGGGCCGGCATATCGATCCTTTGTCTGACCGCAGCCAGTTCCACTCCCCACCATGCCAGACCAGTAATTAAAATCCTATGAAACTGGGATTTAGAAACCAATCATATCCCATCATTGAGGCATCCAGCATCCCACCGTGGTGGGAGCAATAAGAGTCCAAAGTGACAGCACATTTCTGTCAGTGTTGAAGCAATTAGGAATAGTTTTCACTTAGGGCAGGGGAGTAAACAGATCCATCTTGAAGTGTTTTTGGGGACAAACTTGACGGTGACAAAATGTTTGGTATGATCTTAAGAGCTCTGTACACATGGTATATGGAGAAAGGATGATGGATATATAGGAAGAGTATGATTTTGTAGTTTCCTCTCTCTTACCTTACAAAACAAGAGTCAGGACTCAGGTGGATTGTTTTCACATGCAGTTGTCAAGTAGGCATAGACCAACTTACACTCAGGTTCCAATAAAGCAAGAGTGAAAGGTGCGCACATTTAAGACATTCATTCATTCATTCTTTCCCTATTTCTTCTACTGCACCTTTCCCATTTGCTGTAGAATCAGAGAACAGTTTTGGATTGGAAGCGACCTTCAGGCTCATCTTGTTACAAACCCTCACCATGGACAGGACACCTCTCAATAGATCAGGTTGCTCCAAGTCCTGTCCAGCCTGGCCTTGATCTTTATCACTTATGGAAACTCACCATCTCAGGCTGACTTCCAGCTTCTAATAAGGCTCAGAGGTCCTAGCTTTCAGTCCTAAAGAAGGGGCTTCTTTTAAATAATTTTTTTGCATGTAGTTTTTTTACATTTAATTTGCCAGAGCAAATACTACAATGGATTTTCTTCATCTCCCCTGGGTTTGGAAGGATGATGGTGTGTGGTTTCTCCCTTTAGAAGAAGTTCCTAACTCTTCTTATGATACGGACTTTATTAAGTATCATGGGTTTCTTCAGTCTTTGCATCCATGTTTCTGACAGTTACCTGCTGGTGGGCTGCTGCTTTCTTTCTAGCAAGATCCATGTTTTCCCCTTGTGGTACAAAGCTCCATGGCCATGGATTCTTTGCTGGATTTTCTGGTGAGGAAGTTTGGCATGAACATGTGTCCCATTGCAGTGTGGTACTTAGGAGCTGGGGTTTGGAGAAAGCCTTTTGGTTTGTCCAAGACCGAATTAAGGCTTGCACCTTGTCTTGGAAGGTTTCTGACTGCAAGAGCTCTTAGTCTCTGGTTTCCACCAGTTTAACAATACATTGGTGTTGTGCTCTTTACCCTTGCAGTCCCTGGGCTAGTTTTCTGTGTGTTGCTGTGCCCTTCAGTCTCTCAGAGGGGTCACCTTCGTGCTGTATTTTCCCTGTTTGGTCAGGGCATTTCATTCTGTACTAATCCTGTGTCGCTGGCTCATACAATTGTCTTTCTTACCTTCATTTTGTTTCCAGTCTTTAATAGCTGACCTCATCTCTCTACCAGTTGGGCTCAGTCCTTTCCTGCAGTCCAGTTTACATGCTGCTTTGACCAGTCTCCTCCTTTTCCTCTGTTCCAGCTTATGCATCCTGGTCCTGAGACTGTTGTGTCTGTCCAAGTACATAAAGATTTGTGTTAAGTCTGGTTCACAAGGTTTGGGAGCACTGGTTAAGCTGCACCTCCAAGAGGACCTCTCCTTACTTGTTGCTACCTGCCCTTGTCAGCATCTGACCTTCATCTCAGAGCTCTGAGTATCTGCTTTTCCATGTAAACTCTACTCCAGAAACGTCTAATTCTTAGTTAAGTCTAAATCCTTCCTTCACAGAATCACATAATGATTTGGATTGGAAGGGACCTTAAGCTCATCCAGTTCCAACCCCCTTCCATGGGCAGGAACACCTTCCACTAGAACAGGTTGCTCTAAGACCCATCCAACCTGGCTGGACAAATTTAGGGTGGAAAGGCTTCTTGTGCTTTGAGAGTGAGGCCACTGGACCAAGGGAGAACAGATCCTGTTCCCTAGAGCTCTGTGAGGGCTGCTGCCAGCCCAGGGCTGTGCATTATGCAGCACTTGATGTGGTGGAACTGGAGTTGGTGCAGGTGCAATGTGTGTGCCCAGGTGGACAATAATAAGACCAAAGGGATCTTGGCTTGTGTCACCAATAGTGTGGCCAGCAGGACCAGGACAGTGACTGATCCCTGTACCAGGTGCCGGTGAGGTCGCACATCAAATCTTGGGTTCGGTTTTGTGCCCCTCATGGGAAAAAAGGAGGTTCAAGTGGGACCTTCTCACTGTCTACTACTACCCAACAGGAGGTTTTAGCAAAGGCAACAAGTGACAGGACAAGAAGAAACAGCCTCAAGTTGTACCAGGGGAAGTTTAGGTTGAATATTAGAGGAAATTTCTTCCCTGAAAGTGTTGTCCCTGGCACAGGCTGCCCAGGGCAGTGGTGGAGTCCCCATCCCTGGAGGGACTTAACAGATGTGTAGATGTGGCATGTGGGGACATCCTGGTCTAGAGTGATGGCCACTCAGTGTGTCCACTTCCAGCACCCTCAGCAGCAACCACCATGGCTTTGGTACTTCCAGGCTCCTCTTTCTGGGATTTAGTTCCCTTCAACAGAAAAAAAGGGTTTATTTCCCACTCATTTCTGGGGTATTAGATCCAGCAGAGTCTGCTGCAGAGAAAGGGATGCTCCCCAAGTCCTCTCAGTGTGCTGGAGCACAGGATGAGTCCAAGGCAGTGACCTAGGCATAATGGGTGCTCACAGAGCCTGGTAAAAGATCTTGAGGAACTCCTGGGTGCAGTGCCGTGAGAAGCAGAGAGAAGTGCCCTCAAGGTTCATCCTTGCTGCCTGTACCCAGGCCTTGCCTGTACTTGTCCTGCCTAGGGACCAAGTGTGCTTAGACCCTCCACTCAGGACAAACTTGGTGCTGGGGTTCTGTACTGAAGAAAATGGCTTTATACTGGGGAGAATGGCTTTGTACTGGTTCAATGACTTTATACTGGGGAGAATGGCATCCCTATTCATGGCAGGAGGGTTGGAAATAAATGGTCTTTATGGTCCCTTTGGACTCAAACCAGTCAGCAATTCTGTGATTCTATGAATGGTTTTATAGTGGGGAAAATGACTTCATACTGGGAGAACAGTTTTACACTGGGGAGAGTGGCTTTATGCAGTGGCTGTATTATGTAGGTGGGGATTTATATCTTTTCCAAGATAACCAGTGATAGATAGGACAAGAGGAAATGGCCTCAAGTTGTGCCAGGGGAGGTTTATGTGGGATATGGGGAAAATTCTTCCCTTTAAGGGTTGTCCAGCCCTGGCATAGGCTGCCCAAAGCAGTGGTGGAGTCCCCATCCCTGAAGGGGATGGCCATGTAGTTGTGGCACTTGGGGACATGGGTTAGTGGTGGCTCTGGCAGTGCTGGGGGAATGGTTGGACTCAATGGTGTCAGAGGGCTTTTCATACCTAAAATGTTCTGTGATTCTGTCCTTGTTGAATGGCTTTATAGTGGGAGAATGGCTTTCCCTGACTTTCGTGACTGAAGCAGTGCAGTCTTCTGTGACGGAGACTTGCTCAAGCACTCAGTTTCCACCTCCACCCTATTGTACCTTCTTGACACCAAAGAAGGAAGATAGGCACATTGAACATTTTGGCATCTTGTCTTTCCATAACACATGTCACCACAGGCTACTGCTGCTGCCCAGCTCATTTGCAGGCAGGACCTCTGAGTGGCATTAGACAGGGACTGTCTTATGCCAGTTCACTGTCCCCACACCCACTGCTGGGAACAGCTCAGGACCCAAACACTCAGCCAGAGGCTACCTGTGGGTATGCCCAGGAGCAGGAGGTTTCACAACATCTGGCTGGGCTTTGAAACAAGGTCCTCAATAGTCCTTTCCTTGTCCCAGTACTCAGGGCTTTCTCAAGCTGTGATCTGTCCACTCTTCAGAGCAATGTCATTCTCTGGTTGTCTGTATGAGGTTCCAACACCACTGTGTGCTCTGTCCTGTCTGTTAGAAGTGTGAACCTTGTTCTGGCTGCAGCAGGCTCAGATCTGCTAGTCTTCTGCCCTGACAGGATGTAGTGCAGGGTCTTGGGGCTGCCGAGGACACAGGGAGCATCACTGGGATGTTCCTCCAGGTTCTGTCTGTGCCCTTTGGCATTCTCCTTTTCCTCCTGCCATCTCTCCCTCCTCTTGCCATCCCCATCCCTATCCTGACAGCAGTGGGGGACCTAAGTACCAATATCTGCTGCGTTGCCAGCTCTATTGACAGTTATCCAGAATCTGAAGGAATTCAAGACAAATTGTTAAGAGGATGGAGTTAATAAAATTTGAAAAATTGAGGCCTGTCACTCCACTAAACTTTTTTCGATCCCACTGACAGAAACATATTTCCCCAATGAGTGACCTTCTGCAGCTGCTGCAGCGCCACAATGCTGGGCGGGTGCAGGGAGAGAACCCCCACGCTATTAATCAAATATTATCAGCCGGGGCCTTCTAATATGAGCATGGAGGGTGGGAGGAGGCCACAGGCTCATACAGCCTGAGGTGCTGCCCAGGTGTCCATCTCCAGCTACAGACAGCGAGTGGGAGGTGACAAATTGCCTTCTATTAAGTCGTGGAAGGTTGACGTCCCCTTGGATACTGCTGCAGCCTGTGGCACAGGGTGGGAGAGGGCAGGAGAGGAGGTGGGGATGTAGAGTGGGGTCAGCCAGGGCACTGACAGACCAGTGGCCACTTTTACCTTCTATTAGCAAGCCAAGTAATACTGTTATTTATGGCAGCATAATATTTTATTGCTGCCAGTACTCGAGGTTGGAATCGACCAGTTATAGGAGTCAGGTTCTATCAATTATTGCAGCAATTAGTCAAGTCGTCAAAGCCTTTAACAGGGGGATTAGACCAATATTGGAGAGCCATTATTGATAGATCCAGGGCAAAGCCAAACAAACCGTCCATCAGAAATGAGAGCAGGCCTAGCCTCAAGGACGTCATCATTTGGAGAAGTCAGGAACATGCCCCACTGGTCACTGCATAGACCCAGGTAGTTTTTAGTGGGGGGGGGATCATGTGAGCACTGTCTCTTTAACATATATGTAGCAGCCAGTCCCGGCAGTGTGTAATCTCACCTCTCTTGATCATGGTCTTTTTTTTTGAAGAGAAGGCTTGCCATAGAAATTAGTCCATGTCAAATGTTTATGGAGCACATTTTTCATTCTGTAAGCAAATACAGTTCTTTGATGCCAATGCCTAGGAATGGCTAATCTCTCCGGCTCCGCTCTCACAGACTCTCCTTGCTTCATTCATCTGTTCTGATTGCTGCTTGCCATTACTGAGCACTCCTGGTGCTTTGTGCTGTCTCATGGCACAGAAGCACCTTGGTCTGCCTCTGCCAAGGTACTTGTATCACTCCCATGTTTCCAGCAGAGTCACAGAATGATTCAGGCTGGAAGGGACAGGGACACCAGTGAAGGCATCTGGACCAACTCCCCTGCTCAGGCAGGAGCATATTGCACAGAATTGCAGTAGAATGATTGGGATAGAAGACATCCCAGACTGCTCAGTACAGTTATGAAGTCTTTCTGCACCAGACTGCTTTCCAAGGCTTGATAACTGGTGGGATGGTCAGTTTCAGCACCAGTTTGGGGAGTTTGGGACCAATTTGAAGGTTAATTCTCATAAACTCTTGCAGTTAGGAGCTGCTGTGGGGTCATGGAGTACACCAATGTTAGTGACAAGTCTCTGCCTTAGAGACAGCTCCTGAGATACTGAGAGTCAGAGATGAATCCTGAGACCTTGTTTGCCCCTCTGGCTATTGCCCGTTACCCCTGTCTCCTGATATCCCCGAGTTTCCCTCCATATACTTCCCATCACTGCAACTGGACCAGTTTGACATGGAATGCTCTTCTGCAATCCAGTGTATCTAGGAGGGATAGCTCTGTCCATGTGTGTGTGTTTCTGTGGGGTGCCCATCCAACTCAGTCCAGTTCAGTCTTTGGGATTTGTTGGTTTGTTTTTGTTTTTTTTTTTTTTTAATTATACTGCAAGGAAGGGTGTGATTTTCCCACAGAAGTGCTCCAGGGGCTCAGTGGAGCAGCTGGTTCACAGGCAACAGCCAGCTTCAGCTCCAGCTCCAGCTTCAGCTCCAGCTGGCACAGGCAGCTGTATCGAGCTGGCACAGGCAGCAGTATGCAATTGAAGCTATAATGGTCCCATGTGGCTCCCACAGGACTGAGAGTGGGTGCTTTTGTGAGACTGTATTTCCTTCTGGTGACCATGTATTCTCATCCCCCCTCAGCAGCTCTTCACTGACAAGCCAGCTGTTAGTCGTGACAATACCTTTTCTTCATCCCTGGAGATCCATACTTGTAACCGCTGGTTGTACATTCTCTCTTTCTGATCCAGACACCCTCCAGAGCAAAGGTTAGGAGAGGACACAGAGAGGATGTGCTTCCTGCTCCTTCTGCCCCAGGACTGAACTCTGAGCTCCTGATCTTACTCATTTCTTGTGCTGTCAGGTGCCAACCCCTTGCAGAAGAATGAAATGGGACACACACCCCTGGATTACGCCCGTGAAGGGGAGGTCATGAACCTTCTGAGAGCATCAGAGGCAAAGGTGAGCCTGAGATTCTGGCAAGTTTGGGTTTCCTTTCCCACTACAAGAACAATTTTAAAGATGTTGTGTGGATGTGGCACGTGGGGACATGGGTTAGTGGTGGCCTTGGCAGTGCTGGGTGAGCAGCTGGACTCGATTATTTGAAAGTTCTTTTCCAACCCAAATCATTCTATGATTCTATGATTTTAGGGTGCAAGTGATGGAAGGCCACCTTAGCACCCCTACAAGCTCCATCCTTTTCCAAAAGAAGTGTGTAAAAATTAAGAACGTGATGCATAAGGAAAAACACCCACTTCTGTAGTATTTTAACTGTGGCTGTGCCCACCTCTTCCAAGTTACCATTTCTCACTCAGGACCTGCCCAGGACCAGTAATGCTGCTCTGTAACCCCTGGGTGCAGCCTGTTTTTATTGTATTTTCTGAAATTGTCTGTCAAACAAGCAGGGTTGAGAATCCAAGGTCCAGCTATGGCCTGGGATCCAGGTGTTCATGTGCACCTATCTTAAGGTAAATGACACCTGTTTCCATGGTGGGATCTCATCCCTTCAGCCTCCATGTCCCATTTGCTTTAAAGAAGGCAAATAAACATATTTGCCATCATGGTTCCAATAACAATGCCAGGAATCAGTACATTTGTGGGTCAGTGGGCTACTAGACAATGAGAGATCTGCAGCAAGATCTCAGGGATTTAAAATTCCTGGGCAGAGGCCTTGTTCAGTGAATTATCAATGGGTAGGAGAGGCCATCAGAGCAGTGACGAGTGATGCCTCATCCCTGGAAGAGTTCAAGGCCAGAATGGATGGGGTTTGGAGCAGCCTGGTCTACTGTAAGGTGTCTTTGCCCATGGGAGGGGTTAGAACTGAGAGAGCTTTAAGATCACTTCCAACCCAAACCCTTCTGTGATACCTTGTGAGCATCATCTCTTCAAGCAGCACAGATCAGCTAGGGCAGGGGACTCCCAGATAAGGGGCATTCCCTTCTCACTAGACCATAAGAGCAGGAGCTGAGGCACAAGGGGACCAGGTTTGTCCATGGCTGCAAAGTTCCTCTGACATTGTGTACCTCAGTGTTTGTTCTAGGGGTTTGAAATTTAAACTTGGATGCTATAAACCTGAGGCTAAGAACTTACCACAAGTGGAGGATGAAGGTAATTAAAACTGTGTCAATTACTGCACTTAGGAGGCATTACCATGAAATAAACCCGCCAGGTGTCAACTGCTGCACTGTCTGTGCTCACCTCTTAAAGTCATCGTTCAGACAGGAGTTCAAAACCACATTCCCCAGTGCTAAATAAACCTCTGTCTTTAGTAGGGACAGAGTGATCTTTCCTCTGGGGCTTTCCATACTCCTTCCTGGCAAAGGAAATGCTGCCATGGCTGTCCTCTGTGGTCCTGATGGCTGCTTTTGTAGCCAGTAGCACTATGTGGTCACTTTGGCAGTTCTGAGAGCAAGTTTTCATAAAATCATGAAGGAAGGAACCTCATCTCATTCCACTCCATTGCCATGGGCAGGGATACCTTCCACTAGACCTGGTTGCTCTAAGCCCCATCTAACCTGGCCTTGAACACTTCCAGGCATGGGGCAGCCACAGCTTCTCTGGGCAACCTGGGTCATGGCCTCACCATCCTCACAGGGAAGAATTTCTTCCCAATATCCCATCTAATCCTGCCCTCTGTCTTCCAGGGGGAACCATTCCCTTTTGTCCTATCCCTCCATAACCTTATTCAAAGTCACTCTCCAACTGTCTTGGGGCCCTTTAAGCCCTGGCAGGGGCTCTAAAGTCTCCCTGGAGCCTGCCCTTCTCTGGGTATACATCTCTAGCTCTCAGCTTGTCTCCAGAGCAGAGGTGATCCAGCCCTTGGAATACCTCTGTGTTTATCAGCTTCATTATCCATCATCCCTCCAGCATCCCTCCCAAGCATGGCTGCATTTATAAGAAAACACTCCAAGGGAAGAGGTTGCGCCAGCACAACCAAACCTTGGCATAAAACCTGCAAAGAGTGACAGTGTCTTTCACCTTACAGGAAAAAGAATTTTTAATACTAAAGGAAAACAGGGCATAAACTGACCAGCTCAGACAATGTCAAGGACATGAGCTAAGTTTTGTGGAGGTCTGGAGAGGGGTTCTTCCATAGGAAGGGCCAAACAAATCTTGAGGTAATCCTTGTGAGTTTAAAGAAAGGTTAAAATGAGCTTTCACAGCTCCAAACTCCACATAGAAGGTTGTGCCCAGATTAAGCAACAGCCAGCTTTCAAATAACCAAAAGAGATATTTTTCTCGTGAAATCTGCTTAAATCAGCAACCTGAGGATGTTCAAGATGGAAAAAGAAGCATGTGAGTCACAGCTGGAAGCTTATTTTCTTGGAAAGGCCTATCAAAGGTGACTCACTGGGGTGAAGTGGACACCAGCTCCTGGTCAGGAGGTCTCACACTGCTGCTTCCAGAAGGGAAAGGGCAACTATGTGCTCTTCCTAGCTGAAATATTCCTTAAAAATCCTTCACCAGACACTGATGGAGACAGGGGAGGTCACGAGATCGGTCTGACAGGGTGCAAAGAGGAGCTGAATGGCAAAGACAGACTTGCAAGAGCCAAGCTCAGTCCAGGGGCTGCTATCCCACCCAGTGACAGAGGAAAGTTTCAAGTGCTTTTCCCTCCCTTTTAGTCGTAGATACACAAGTACTTATTTAAATTTCTTCAGACTGTTTAGCACTGGGAACCAACTCAAGAGTCCTCAACACCAGGCAAGTGTGGTCTAAGCTCAGGAAAAGCACACACAGAGTTCTGGTTTGGTTGTTTTTTTTTTTTTTTTAAGAATAAAGGAAATCAAAATAAATTAAAAATACATATGAAAACTCCTTGTTATTCTGTCACAAGGATATGTAAATAAAATCTATGGGATATGTCCATCCCATAATAGTTCTGCCTATTCATTCTCTAGCAGTGATTAAAATGAGCAATAAATTCTCAAAGACTCTCGGTGGAATGTGGCTGCTGGGGAGGATGAAACCCCAGGAGCACCAGTTTCCCCCCAGCTGAATATTCATCACAGGCTGGCTTGGCAGTCTGGTGGTTTATATACAAGTACAATCATCTTCCTCAGGAACAGCTCCAGAGATATATTTCCTTTCTCTCCTCCAACTATTACTTAAGCATAAAAACCAAGGCAAGTTTCAAACTGTTCAGGGCAGATTTCCTTATTGATGCTGGGCTCAAGAGAGCATTTACACAGCAGATAATTCTACCACTCCTGCTCTTAAAGAGTTCAGTTATTTTATTCTCCACTTTTCTTCCTTAAAACAACATGTGCTGGCAGTCCAGAAGCCCTCTGTGTCCTGGGCTGACCTCACAGGATGGGCACCAGGTGAGGTGGGGATTTTGCCCCTCTGCTCCACTCAGGTGAGACCCCACCTATAGAGCTGCCTCCAGGCCTGGGGCTCCCAGCATCAGAAGGACATGGAGCTGCTGGAGCAAATCCAGAGGAGGCCACAGAGATGCTCTGAGAGCTGAAGCCCCTCTGCTCTGGAGACAGGTTGTGAGAGCCGGGGGTATTGAGCCTGGAGAAGAGAAGGCTCCAGGGAGACCTTAGACCCCCTGCCAGTGCCTAAAGGGGCTGCAAGAGAGCTGGAGAGGGACTTCGGACAGGGACCTGGGGGGACAGGACAAGAGGGAATGGTTTCACACTGCCAGAGGGCAGGGTTAGACAGGATACTGGGAAGAAATTCTTCCCTGTGATGCTGGTGAGGCTCTTGATACAGATTGTGCAGAGAAGCTGTGGCTGCCCCATGCCTGGAAGTGTTCAAGGCCAGGTTAGATGGGGCTTAGAGCAACCAGGTCTAGTGGAAGGTATCCCTACCTGTGGCAAAGTGGTTGGAATGGGATGGTCTGTAAGGTTTCTTAAGATCACCCTTCTGTGACTCCATGACTGCCATGCCCACCCCAGTGACAGGCAGACAGCTGCTATCACCTGCCAAAGCACAGACTGAGTCCTTCTCTTTTTAAAAATTAAGATTTCTGATGCTGTTGGCCTTGCATCAGAACTTCTTCACCTGGTTGAGTGCAGAAGTCTGGTTGCCTCCAACATAAAAGCAGAGCATTGCTCTCCAAGCAAGGTAGCACCATTGTGCTCCACTTAAGTGCTGATGCTGAGCCAAGCAAGGGTCATCAGGACAATGGAAGATCAGCTGCCAGAGGGTGAGGACAAGATCCCCACCAAGACCATTGCACACCACAAATCAAGGAGGTGGGAACAGCTGGATGTGTATGGAGAGGGGAGCAGATGAGAGAGGAGTGGAAGTTTGTAAACTCCAGGCTTAGTGGGGCTTTTTCTTGGAGGTTCTGTCACCAATGGATCTAAAATATATTTTTCTTGGTGGGTATTCTTGTCCCGGTGTCCCCTGTACAGTGTAAGCTAAGGCAGATGCTCACGATGCTCCAGGCCAGCTGCATGACCCAGCTAGGAGCTGTGTTAACACTTCTGGCCCACTGAGTAGCTGGCATGAGTGCAGGGCTCTCCAGAACAGATCCTCAGCAGAAAACGGTACTTGTACACAGGACTTGTACTGTGTCAGTTTTCCAAGGAGGGAGGGAGAGGGCATTGCAGAGGATGAGTATTCCTTCCTTCTCTTCCTGCACATCTTACCCACTCTCCATAAACCCATGGGAATTGTTGGGTGTCCTAACATCACTGATCACATTCCTGCATCTTCCAAAAGGCCAGAGAGGAGGGAGAGAGAAGATATTTGTCAGGATCCTACAGACACAGACATATGATGAGGTCATACCCAGCACCGGGGGGATCAGCACAGGCAGGATGTCTATCCCAGAGCTGTTCCACTGGGATCTGCAGGGAAGTTATTGCTCTGTGTGAGAATCAGGGCTGATGACATCTCTGTTACACGTGAGACCGATATCACTGGCCAAAATTGGATTGTTTGCTATTTATTATTTTTTATATTTATTTTATTGTTTGCTATTTATTATTTTTTAACTTATGTCAGAATCACTGCTAGCCCAGGAGATGTCAGCAGCCTGGCTGGGGGTTATCCACTCCAGCAGCTGGGTCCTGCTGCAGCTTTGGCACCTTCTGGCTTTGTTGAAGGGTGTTTCCCCTTAGTGAGGTGGGTTCAATGACAGGGACTGTTCTGTGGCTGCAGTTACTCACTTGACTCTATGTTCTGTCTTCATCTGAGTCTGGCTTTGGGTGATGAATCTTCCCAAGGCAATGGTCTCAGCTGGGAATGTCCAAGCTCATCTTGTGGCAGAAAGAGTGCTTAGCAGCCTTTCTAAAGATCTTAGAATCACAGGTTTTGGGTTGGAAAGGTCTTAGCTCACCTAATTTCAACTCCCTGCTGTGGGCAGGGATACCTTCCACTAGACCAAGTTGATCCAAGCCCTGTCCAGCCTGGCCTTGGACACTGCCTGGGATGGGGCAGCCTCAGCTGCTCTGGGCAATCTGTGCCAGGGCCTCACCACCATCACAGGGAAGAATTTCTTCCCAATATCCCATCTAACCCTCAGTGGGAAGCCATTCCCCCTTGTCCTGTCACTCCATGCCCTTGTCCAAAGTCCCTCTCCATCTCTCTTGGATGTAAGGCACAGTGATACTCTACTGTCCCTGCAGGATCTGGTTGGAGTCTTTGAACAGGAAATGGTTGGGGGGTAGCAAGGTAAATCTAGGTAGAACAGTCTTGGCTTTATTTCCCAAAATAAACAGTGCCTAATGGTTAAGAGTTGTTGAGCAGTGCCATTGTTCCCTCTTTGTCACCAGTATAGAGGTAGCACAGGGTCTGGTTTCCCACCAGCAGAGCAGGATCCCTATTCCCACTCACCCCTGCTTCCATCCATGACAGATCCAGAAATTTCCTCTTGCTAGAGCTGGTGCATCCAGGCCAAACTGCATCTGCCCTGGGGATGCTCTGGCTCCATGTCAGAGAGATCCCCATACAGGGCTCTGATATCTATGTACTGACCCAGTGCTCCATAAAGTCTCTGATCCCTATGTTTTCTTCCCTCCACAGTTCCAGGAGGAGCAGCGCAGGAGGGAGGTGGAGGAACGGCGGAGATTCCCACTGGAACAGCGGCTAAAAGAGCACATCATTGGTCAGGAGAATGCCATAGCCACAGTGGGGGCAGGTAGGACCCTTCACATGCTGCCGACTTGGCCCTCCCACACCTGCGCCACAGGGAAATCAAGCTGTTCCCTCAAGCCTTGATCTGAGGCTGCCTCCGGGCAGGTCTGCAAGGTTGCTGGGGAATTCAAAGTGGATGCCCCATCCATGGAAGTGTTTAAAGCCAGGCTGGATGAGGCTTGGAGCAACATGGTCTGCCCATGGCAGAGTGTTGGAATGAGATGAGCTTGAAGCTCCCTCCCAACACAAACCATTCTGTGATTCCATGTAATCAGGGCTCCAGCAGTCTGGGCTGGGTTCGATTTGCCAGTCCAAAGACCCTGGATCCTGTCAATAATTCCTGACCCATCCGTGCATCCCAGTTAATGCCTGAAAATGGGACAGCAAAATAAGAGCTGTTGAGGCCAGGGCAGAATCACAAGGAGCATGCTGTCAGAAACACAAACCCATCGCCTTTAGTTAACAAAGAGGAGCCCAGTGTGGGCTGGGAGCTGAGAAGGAGCCGGGAAGGAGCTGGAAAGGAATCTACACTCCTGCAAAAACAACAGCCACCCTGTGTGTTCAGAGAGCGGCTGTGCCTGGGGGCAGCAGCCCAGCTAATTGGGGAGCTGTGATTAATGGGCAGTGCCTGTTCCTGACACAGGTGGCGTTTCTGCGCATTAACGTCCTTGCCTTTATGGAGGTTTTTCTTATTGAATTATCGGGAATGTGCTTGATACCCCTACAGCCTCAGGATATTGGACCAAAAGGTAGTGGGAGACTCTCTGTCCCCTCCTCCCCCCACCTTCCCTTCTGTCCAGTTTTTCTTTTCATTTTCTTGTCTTTTCTTTTTCTGTCCAGAAGGATGAGTTTTAAGACAGGACTTTATCTCTCAAGCACTTCCTCTCTGTCTTTGCTATTTATTTTGTGCCCAGCTGGTTTTCCTGCCACTTTGTGGACCCTGCATCCTCTGCCCTCACCACTGCCATTTGCTGGTGAACAGACCTGCCACACATCTTCAGATCCACCAAACCTGGCTGATATGTTTAATTTATAACTGGTGCCTTAATTGAATAATTGGATTTCATCCGTCACTCAGTGCATGATCCAAACAGTCTCCAGAGGGGCTTAGCCAGGAATACAAAGGGAACGTGTGATCTGGGGTTAGAAGCACAAGATCTGGAGTGATGGGGATAGAATGGAGTCACAGAATTATGGAATAATTTAGAAAAACCCTCTAAGATCACCAAGTCTAGCTGTTATCCCAGCAACCCCCTGCAAGGGGATGTACTGGGAACGCTGGTGGGGAGCTCACTGCAGCCACGGCCCTGACAGCATGGCATCACTGCCACAGAGGGAAAATCCTTCCCCATTGCCTACATAGGATATATCCAAGCCTTGCAGCACTATTTTCTGATATGTGGAGCAGGACTGGACTGGGAGAAGGTGGATGATGGTTAACTGATGGTAACTGGGCATCTCCCAGTGTACAAGGTTTCTACCGCTGCCTAACTGGGTGATGGTGGGAGGCAACTTGGCCATCCCCCTCGACAGGTGTAGATGTTCAGTTCATCTTAACAATATCCACATTAAATATTCCATCTCCTGACATCAGAAACAACCAGGTCATTGCTGCCATCTCAGGAACTGCTGGGATTCTCTAACTGGTACATACAAATGAGTAGCTAAAAGGCTTAGAGTTGTGTTTCCAGGCATTTCCATAAATGGTTGAGCTCTGGATCTGATTAGGGCTGCTTTGCCTTTTCACTGGAAGATGAGGAGGCAGAAGGGATCAGCAACATCTCCTCTCTGAGGTTATAAGCTAAAGGAGGCATTTTCCCCAAATATATAAGTGTATTTGTTTTTTAGGTGTAATAACCTAAATATTATGCCAGGTAAAGAATACCTTTTTTATATGGATATAAGATGTTTGCCAGTCAGTACTCACTTAGAAGTAGTGTGGTTCAAACCTACCTCTTCCCCTTTTCAGGGAGAATAAACCTTGAGGGTTGAAGCAATCTGTTCCAGCTCTTCCTGAAGCTGAATAAGGAGCGAGGACGGAAAAGTGTTGTTTATTTTTCAGGGATTTTTAAGAAAGGGTAGTGCAAAAAAATCTACGTTTTAATGATAAAATTCCTAATTTTGAGTAGCTATGATGTTGAAAATCAGTCAGTGTTTCAAAACTGTAGGGAAATGGATGAGGACTATGATCCTTCTCTGGTCCAAAGGAAACTGGGATTATTTTGGACAATATAGGATCCTTTATGAGGGCTGTTTTTTGATGTGTGTTGCTGCCTGCATATCAGGTGAAACTTTGCAAGGACACAGCTTTGGTCTAATTTGGGGTTCCATAACCCTGAACCACCAGCAGCAGGGCTGGAAGAGAGCTTCTTTGGGAATGCTGCGGACCCTGGAGCATCAATGCAGTACCTGGATGGAAGCAATGATCCCACAACGGGTTTGGCCCCAGAGCCTTCACCCTGCAGTACCCCAAACCTGGACAGGCCGAGGAGCCCCGCAGAATGAATTGATTTGATAAATGGACATTTATTACACTCACAAATTGGCTGAAACCAATTTCAGTCACATCAAGTGCTGATAACTGCTGGGGTATTGATTTGTGTAAAGTAATACAGTGAATTTATCAGTTCAATAGCGGGCTGAAGGGCCTCTTGGAGATGCAGGGCTGCAGTCACACCTTTACAGATGGACAAAATAAAGTGAGAGCATGGCAGCAATGCCAGGAACAGCTCTGCAGAAGAAGGCCCCAGCGTCATCATCATCAGGCTCTTGTTTTGGACATCGGGGCTGAATGTCATAATGAGATTTCAGCACAGCAGTGTGACCTCCCTCCTGGTATTTATTTATTTATTTATTTATTTATTTATTTACTTGTACCAGGAGGAAGGACGGGGGCAGCTTTCCCAGAGGCAGAGCATGGATTTCATGCTTGGGTGGCAATGAAGAGCGATCAGCATGGCCAGCAGCTGCTTTGGCACTGCAGACTCCAAGAAGAAGAGTGCTTCTCTGGCTTTCCTAGCTGAGATTTTCATCCTTGGAACTGGCACTGTTATTCTGCTTTGGCCCAAGATGGGGCTTCTGTTCCTGCTGCTGAAGCTGAACACTGCACTGCCCTGGGATGGGGCTTTTGTTCCTACTGCTGAAGCTGAACACTTCACTGGACAGCCTGAGAGAGCCTCCTCCAACCCCAGTGGTAGAACCTAGGGTGTAGTGTCCCTTCCCTAGGGATATCCAGATTTTTTAAGTTTTTCCAAACCTCGAGAATGCTGTGTACTGGAATAGCTCATAATTTTCAGGCTGCTTGTAGAAAAGCATTTACACCTTATCACTCTGTTGATCTGATTAACCTGCTGACTAGTGACCATGGAACGGTTTGGCTTAGAAGAGACCTTAAAGCCCATCTCATTCCAACCCCTTGACATGGACAGGGACATCTTCCACTAGACCAAGTCGTTCTAAGCCCAGTTCCAACCTGGCTTTCCAGGCACAACTTCTCTTGGCAACCTGTGCCAGTGCCTCACTAGCTTCATAGGGAAGAATTTCTTCCTAAATTTGATGCTCAGCATCTTCTGACAGAGATCACATGATGAATCTAAGCTTTAACTTTATGATAGTTTTTTAAGGGGTGTTTTATATCCCTGGAGTTGCTTTGAGTATTTATCCATAAACTCTGGCATCCTGCTGCAGAGGGGAAGGGAAGAAGGCAGCACTTAACCCCACTGTCTGTGGACCCTGAACATGCTTGACCCTGTGAGTGGTCACTCCATGCCCCAAAGCAGAAGTTTATTACTTTTATTACCATTATTATCTTAGCTGAGATAGCTGCAGGAATTATTGGTGGCTGTGTTACTCCCCATCAGTTTTTATGAAATTTCCCACCTCAGGTGTTGACCTCCTGTTCACTGCTGTAAAGAGTTCAGAAGGAACATGTGCAGCACTGGGAAGGACACACAGAGGGAAGCAGCACAGACGCTTCTCTTCACCTCCCTGTCAGTGGCAGAGCATTTCCTCCTCTTCATCTCCTGTGGTGGCTATTTCCAGGGATGACCTGGCCAGGGAGCAGGTGAAGGACAGGATGGGATTCCCACCAGTCTTTGCCCAGGATTTTGAATGGAACCAGATAGCTGGCTGCAGCCAAGCTGGTCTGTCGTGCTGATATGCCCAGGCAGGGTGAGACAGCCAGGCACCAGCCAGTGCTGCATCTGGCCTTGTGCCCAGGCTACTTAAGCCTTGGCAGGAATCAGGACTCATTAGCATGGCCAGGGGCACAGGTTATGCATCTGCCTGTGTCCAGGCTCAGAATGGCAAGTTCTTGCAGCACTGGGGTTCAGCTCCCCCTAAATGCACAATCCCAGCACTCAGTCCCATTTCTGAAGGGGTTGGAACTGATGGTCTTTAAGGTCCCTTCCAACCCACACCCCTCTACAATTGCATGATTCTACATGCCTTGTATTTAAGGTTAAATTGGGGATTTTTTTTGATGTTTGGACAGCAATGCAAACCTTCATCCTGAGTTACCAGTGCCTTTTGGGAAGCCCTTCTGGCTTTTCCTGCAGACTTTTCAGGGGCTAGGAATTCAGTCCCACTCTCTTCCTAAGCGGCTGCAGTGGTTAATCACCTTCATTATTAAAACTGTTCTGCTTTATTTGTAGTTTGATCCTCTCGCTCCAGCCCCTGGAGCACCTTAATTTTCTCTGTAGCTGAGCAAGTTCAGTGCCTTCTTGGGGAGATACTTAATGACTGTAGTCAGGTCACTCCTCACACCCCTCGTCATTAACTTCAGCTCATTGATTTGTTCTTGTAGTGAGGCTTTGCTCTTGTTTTCCTAATCCTCACCAGATCTGCTGGCTCCCATGCTACCTGGGTCTCCTGGAATACAAGCATGGACTCTGAGGAGCTCAGTTTCATGCAGGTCTTGCAGCTCCAAATTCACATGAGACCCCTCCATGCATCTACAAACTCCAGATGCTGGAATATCTCACTTGAGCTGCTGCTGTTTAACATCTTCCCAGTGTGTCCCTGCTGGCAGAGGCAGCATTTCCATGTCAGGCTGTAGGCTGTGACATTTCCATTTCTTGTTATTTGCAAAATGGAAATATTGTTTAAATATTTTTATATGCAAATCTTTTTATGTGCAAAATGGCACTATTTATTTCCTATGTCAGTTTGTACTTCTGTGGAGGAAGAACTCTTGGCATGCCATGCCTAGGATGCCTTTTCTTAGGTGACTTCTATTTACCATACCCCATCAAGAAAAGGGTTTTATGGACTGACTTTGAGATTGAATTGAAGAATTCTGCAGTTTTAAATGCCACTCTCGTGCTCTCCTGCCAGCTCAGGGAAGAAAACAAACCCAGAGTCCCCCACAGAGCCAGCCAGTGCCTCATTCAAGGAAGACATAGGACTGAGGGACAAGGACAGAGACTGAGACCCAGGATAGTGGCCAGAAGAAGATGAGGGAGTTGTGTTTTGAGGGTGACAGTCACAAAGAGAAGTGGGTTTATTCTTTCTTGGCTTTATTCCTGTTTTTGCTGTGGACACCACTGAAAGGCAGCAGAGGCCGAGCTTTGCCATGCCTGTGTGCAGCGGCATTCCAAGAGCTTTAAGCCACAGCTCTCCCAGTGTTTTCTTTCTGCTCATCCCACCTCCAGTGCTGCTATTTTCCTCTGCTACCTTCAAATTCCTTGTCAGTTACAATTTTTGGGCATCTTGCCGTTTTCATGCACTGCTTCCTAATGTGGCACATTTTGGGTTTGGCTGGATCTGGGGGTGCCATGTGCCAGTCATGAGACCTTGCTGGGTCTGAGGGGTCCTGAGACAGAACAGTGCATGTTCTCTTTTTCAAAACATCTTACAAGATTTACAGGCTGGATTGAAATACTGTGGATAAAGCAGAAAGGCTGGGATGTCAGTTAATCTCTCACATTGAACTAGAAGCTGGTCTGATCTAGGGAAACTACTTCTGTGTTCCAGAGACCAGATCCAGCCAGTGGAGGATGAGATTTGATCTTTTGGCCTCAAAAACAGTTCCTCCTCCTTCAAATAAGCCCAGTGCAATGATGTTACTGGTTTGGTTAGCACGCTCACAGAGCCTGAGGCTGCTCTGGGGGACTGAAGAGTACCTTGGGGAGCTGTGGTGACCCATGGGGGTAGGAGCTGTCACCCACTCTGCACAGCAGATCCATGTCTGTCCTGAGAATGGGCTGTGCTGGTC